>NC_088423.1:77117481-77286867 GCF_034236695.1 Oncorhynchus nerka
TATGAGAGAGGCCTGTAATTTATCATAGGTACACTTCAACTATGACAGACAAAATTAGAAAAAAAATCCAGAAAATCACATTGTAGGATTTTTTATGAATTTATTTGCAAATTATGGTGGAAAATAAGTATTTGGTCACCTACAAACAAGCAAGATTTCTGTCTCTCACATACCTTCTTTAAGAGGCTTCTTTAAGAGGCTCCTTTGTCCTCCACTCGTTACCTGTATTAATGGCACACAGATTTTGAAGGAACTTGACAGGTGGGTTGGCCCAAACATCTTGGAGAACTAACCACAATTCTTCCGTGGATTTAGGCAGCCTCAAGTGCTTCTCTCTTCATGTAATCCCAGACAGACTCAATGATGTTGAGATCAGGGCTCTGTGGGGGCCATACCGTCACTTCCAGGACTCCTTGTTCTTTACGCTGAAGATAGTTTTTAATGATTTTCGCTGTATGTTTTGGGGTCGTTGTCATGCTGCAGAATAAATATGGGGCCAATCAGATGCCTCCCTGATGGTATTGAGGAGACCATTCATTCTGACCAAATCCTCAACTCCATTTGCAGAAATGCAGCCCCAAACATGCAAGGAACCTCCACCATGCTTCACTGTTGCCTGCAGACACTCATTCGTGTACCACTTTCTAGCCCTTCGACGAACAAACTGCATTCTGCTACAGCCAAATATTTCACATTTTGACTCATCAGTCCAGAGCACCTGCTGCCATTTTTCTGCACCCCAGTTCCTGTGTTTTTGTGCATAGTTGAGTCGCTTGGCCTTGTTTCCACGTCGGAGGTATGGCTTGTTGGCCGCAAGTCTTCCATGAAGGCCACTTCTGATCAGACTTCTCCGGATAGTAGATGGGTATACCAGGGTACCACTGTTTTCTGCCAATTCTGAGCTGATAGCACTGCTGGACATCTTCCGATTGTGAATGGAAGTATGGTCCTCAACGTCATCTATGGTCCTCAACGTTGCCCGTTTCTTTGTGCTTCTTCAAAAGAGCTTGGACAGCACATCTGGAAACCCCTATCTGCCTTGAAATTTCTGCCTGGTAGAGACCTTGCTGATGCAGTATAACTACCCTGTGTCTTGTTGCTGTGCTAAGTCTTGCCATGGTGTATGACTTTTGACAGTAAACTGTCTTCAGCAACCTCACCTTGTTTGTCTGTTCCTCACCCAGTTTTATTCCTACTACACAGCTGTTTCTGTTTAAGTTAATGGTTGTGTTTCTATCAACATATTGAATTGATGATCATAGGCACCTGTTTGGTATAATTGTTTAATCATACACCTGACTATACAGTTGAAGTCGGAAGTTTACATACACTTAGGTTGGAGTCATTAAAACTCATTTTTCAACCACTCCACACATTTCTTGTTAACAAACTATAGTTTTGGCAAGTCGGTTAGGACATCTACTTTGTGCATGACACAAGTAATCTTCCCAACGATTGTTTACAGACAGATTATTTCACTTATAATTCACTGAATCACAATTCAAGTGGATCAGAAGTTTACATACACTAAGTTGACGGTGCAACTAATCAGCTTGGGAAATTCCAGAAAATTATGTCATGGCTTTAGAAGCTTCTGATAGTCGAATTGACATAATTTGAGTCAATTGGAGGTGTACCTGTGAATATATTTCAAGGCCTACCTCAAACTCAGTGCCTCTTTGCTTGACATTATAAGAAAATCAAAAGATATCAGCCAAGACCTCAGAAAATAAATTGTAGACCTCTACAAGTCTGGTTCATCCTTGGGAGCAATTTCCAAATGCCAGAAGGTGCCACTTTCATCTGTACAAACAATAATACGCAGGTATAAACACCATGGGACCACGCAGCCGTCACACCGTTCAGGAAGGAGATGCGTTCTGTTTCCTAGAGATGAACGTACTTTGGTGCGAAAAGTCCGCTCAGCAAGGAAGAAGCCACTGCTCCAAAGCCGCCATAAAAAAAGCCAGACTACGGTTTGCAACTGCACATGTGGACAAAGATCGTACTTTTTGGAGAAATGTCATCTGGTCTGATGAAACCAAAATAGAAGTGGTTGGCCATAATGACCATCGTTCTGTTTGGAGGAAAAAGGGGGAGGCTTGCAAGCCGAAGAACACCATCTCAACCGTAAAGCACGGGAGTGGTAGCATCATGTTATGGGGGTGCTTTGCTGCAGGAGGACTGGTGCACTTCACAAAATAGATGGCATCATGGCATCACCTTAGCCAAATAGATGGCATCACCTTAGCCAAATGTATTTGCCTAAGGTGTATGTAAACTTCCGACTTCAACTGTATGCCTACAAAATATCTGACTTTGTGCAAGTGTACCTAGAAGAATTGATGCTGTTTTGAAGGCAAAGGTTGGTCACACCAAATATGGATTTGATTGTTCTTCTGTTCACCCACTTTGTATTTTGTTCATTGATAAATATAATCTATTAACATGTCTATTTTTGAAAGCATTCTTACTTTAAAGCATTTTTTTCACACCTGCCTAAAACTTTTACACAGTAGTGTATAATTCTCAGTTTTTCTCACACATATACCATTATCATAGACATATGTTGAACATGAATGTGTCATGGTTAGCCAGACATGTCCATTTAACTCATACACATTTAGCCAGTCTACTTATTTCTACTTAAATGTACCTTCCTAAGCTAAAGAAAGCATATCATTTATTTCACATTTGCAGTCCTTTTAGATCAATGTACACAATTATGTTCAAATGCACTTTAGCGTAAGTTAGGAAGGTTGTTCTGATTCTGTTGTAATGGAATGGCAAGGCTATGTGCTACAGCAATTTAATTGGTTATCTGGTTTGAATGGGCATTACATTATATTTGCAGTTAATTCCAATGTTTCCTTTACGAATGACACATTATGGAAATAAATGTTTTATCTGCATTTGTTTGGTCTTGTAGTGTATATCTCAACCTATTGGTTTGTTTGCCATGCCATTCTTGGACTTTAAAATGATTGGAATTTACCCATTGCTTTTTGAAGAATATAACTAAAAAATGACTTATGATCTTAGATCAACTGTCATACCCCAACAGAACACAAAATATACGCTTGTTTTACTTCTTTGTTTATAAACAATATAATTGTAAACAAACCATGCATAGACTCAACATGATTAAGGCCTAGATTCAATCTGGACTGTGGAAGATCTGTGTTACAGAGCAATTGACATAAAGGTCATTTTCGATTGAGCCGACATGTGCTGCGTTGACCGTTATTGTGGTCTTTGCGATCACTGGAACGTTGCCTTCAAAACTTGCATATAGTGGACAAAACGTGGTCGGATTGAGTCTGGCCCTTAAAGAATCATTTTGATCTCATGGATGGTCGGTCCTTACATCCATAGCTGTTTGTGAATTTGAGTGGGGTTACAGTTCTACAGCCCCATCCCCCAGCTTTTAACAAAACAGAGGCGGGGTATCCACTTTGTTTTTGTCTGAACTGCAGATTGCCCCTTTACACCTCACCATGTTGTCAATGATACAGGAACATCACTACCCTATTCTATCTACATATTTTCTATACCTTATTAACTTGTGGCTTACTGGTGGTTTTATTGCATCAATATACCAACCTAAAGTATGGTGACAAATGTATATCCTGATGGGAGTAGATGACAATGCCCTCATGCACAGGGCACGAGTGGTCACTGAATGGTTAGATGAGCATGAAAACGATGTAAACCATATGCCGTGGCTGTCTATCACCAGATCTCAACCCAATTGATCATGTATGGGAGATACTAGAGGGAAGCCTCAGACAGCATTTTCCACTACCATCAACAAAACACCAAATTATGGAATTTCTCGTGGAACAATGGA
The DNA here is from genome assembly GCF_034236695.1 of Oncorhynchus nerka. NCBI lineage: Eukaryota > Metazoa > Chordata > Actinopteri > Salmoniformes > Salmonidae > Oncorhynchus > Oncorhynchus nerka. Next base: position 77,121,332 of record NC_088423.1, read on the forward strand.
GTCGCATACCTCAACATAGAGCTTCAGACGCTTGATGAATCTATGCCAAGCTGCATTAAAGCTGTTCTGGCGGCTCGTGTTGACCCATAGCCGTATGAGGACACTTTATGTTGTTACAGTTATTTTGCCAGTTACCTGTACATACTTCTAATTAGCACAATGTTACTTATAGTGGTCACTGTGAATAGCTTGAAGGATTGTGAGAATTGCTCAAAGAGCAAAAGGAACATGCAGAAGCACATGATGTTGCTGTTGTTTATTACTCACTACAAATGAGAAAAAAAGATTACCCTCTACATTTATCATAGAAAATACTTTCATTCTACAATGAAGGTATAAGAACATAATACTAAGTGCTGCCGATTGTAGAAATACACTGACATGACAGATTGAATTAAAAAGTAACAAGAAAACAAATTCGCACTAAAACATTCGATGTCATGAGAACAATTCCGATGTTGTCTCCCTAGACGTTTAGCGCCTCCTCCTGCGCTGTCTGGTTGTTCCCGGGGTGGCAGTCGTGCCTGTGTCACAGTCTGTGACATGACATCCGCACGACTCAACGTGGATGTAGGAGTGCTTGACCTTTGACCCATCAGGGCAGAGCAGCTCCACCTCTTTCTGGCTTGTGGTCGCCTCTTGGCAGCAGGAGCAGTAGTGCATCATGGTGTTCGCCTCTGCTGAGTACCTGCACATTCACAGAAACACAAGTTGAAAAGAGGGCTTGAATTCCCTGGGTTGTCTTGACAAGATGAGCACAGGAACAATAAGTAAGTCAAATGGGCTTCTAGTTCATAAAGGGCACACTAGACAGTGAATAGGTGATGACTGACTGGGGCCTGCATGACATTGACTAGTGCGGCGTTCAATACCTGTAGTACTTACATGGAAGAGGTTCCACAGTTTCCTGAGCAGGAATTGATCTCCACAGGCTCAGCGGTCACACAGCCACTGATGACAAAGCTAGTGGTGGTGTACTTCATCTCACAGACATTCCTGCGTTCTGTGCCTGGTCAGGAAAGATGCATCAAGAGTTATTGTTTGAAACAGTATGACAGTAGATGAAGCAGAAACAGCCAACATATACATTTTTGGCCAGTATGTAGGCACACTATGTTTCCTGTTGGTCTTATTTTGGTGACATAGCATGCTATTATTAACCAGTAGATAGGTGGTTATTAGGAATGATTTGGCTGGACGTGTTACTTACAAGTCTTGCAGCATCCATTTGCATCTGTCTTTTCTGTACCCTGCAGTGAAAAATAGGAGAGATGATTTATAAGTGGTAGATTGTATACATTTGAGCTCCCTTCCATTCTAAATGTTACTGAAACATCTATCTCTATGACCCAAGAGTGCTAGGAATGATAGTAACATTCTGAGTGAGAATGGGAAACAGTGTAACTTCAGTGTTGATTGTCCCCAAGACGGAGGTGAGATAGGACAGAAACTCACTGGGACACAGATCTCTGGGCTGAAATCAGGGCACACAGTCTTCACCTCTACTGGTATATATTGGTCATCACTTTTGTCACACGTGTACATCACACATTTGTCACCAGGTGGTGACCATGTTTCGTTCACCTGTCGCACAAGGAGAAGAAGATGAAGAATTATGATGGAGTTTCAGTTCATGCAGACAGATTATGCATCCTCATACACTCTTGTGGTACTCACCTGCATAGTGTGTTTGGTCTTATCTGGCATATTAACCACACAGCTTGTCTGTACACATTTCCCACAACACTGACCAGGTATGGCCTGATACTGGAAGCCCTAATACGAGCATGGAGAGTATATTAGTAAATCATTGGTAACCTACTTCATAAGCCTTCAGAGTAGGCTACTGCAAGTTTCTTATAAATACGTAAATCCATGTATCATGTTTGTTAAGAGAGACATGACTACCTGTGAACATGTAGTGTCGCAGGAGATATTTGTGCACACAATGTTGTTGAGCTTGGTGCTAGGATCCATGGTCGAGCTGCAGATACAATTCTCACATGTTCCTTTAGGAACTTCAGCACCAGGCTGGAGTGAAAGGGAGAGACACACGTTATAATCCACAATAACAGACTGTTTGAGTAGAGGAGGGTCAGAGTGCAAAGGGAGCAGTTCTATAGTATAATGCATCCAATTATGAGGGCAGCAAACACAATACAGCTTATCTCAAGCTATGTGTGTGGGTGTCTTTCAGAAGCTTGTTGAATTGAATTACATTTATTTGAAATGATTTATTCTCACCTGGTACTCAATGTTATTGTAGACACATACACCCTTAGGAACTGAACAGACACACATTGAGAAGGAATCAGTCAATGATACCAGTGATTCATGTCATAGTTAACACAAACGTAATTCAAACCAGTTATACCTGGGAATTACAAAGTCAATGAACTAACTAAACCGCTGATGAAGAAAATCAAAGGGTCTTACCACAGGTATACTCTGGACAGCAGCTTGAGTTGGATGTGCTTATAATTGCCTCCCACCCTGGCTGGCAGTCCATCATGACTTTGGGGCAAAGCAGTGCATCACACTCTGTTACAGAGGTAACCAATGAGAAGTGATTAAAAGACACGCCGATAGAGGGTCAAATAACCCCTATGACCCTACACAACACTTCAGATGATCTTGGTCTAGTACTGTATGAATAAGAGTTGGCTTTCTAATGTTTTACCGAAGGGTCTGTTCCATCACTCACCACATGTATATTTCTGGCAGCAGCCTTCTGTCTTGTTCACCAGTCTGTAACCAGTCTCATTGCAGATGGGTGTGGCTGGTGTGGGGCAGGTGATAGGCTGGCACTGGACAATCACGGAGTCCATGTCACAGGTGCACTGCTGGCAACCACTCTCCCATGTATCACCAGGCTTAATGGAAAAACAGGGTAATGTCAGGTCAATACATAGATAGAAAAGACAAACTCAAATGGTGTTGTTCTGCAATGAACTGGATTTAACCATGGCAGTTAAGATGAACCATCATAAGGTGAGAAGGAATGGGTTGGAAGTGGTTATTCAGAGATTAAACATTTTCTGGTCTGTTCTTTGGAAGGAATAAAGAGGACAAGACCTATCAATGAAAAGTATCCATCCTAAGTACGTGACTCACGTGATGCATTTGACTCACGTGAAATGCATCTCATGATATGTCTATGTTAGAATGAATATCTGGAGAATATTTAGATGGAGGAAATTCTTACCATTTGGGGGTTGCCATCAGGTCCGGTGCAGCCTGAAAATAAATACAGGGTGTGTTTAAAATGTTTGTAGTTGGGGTTAAGTTCTTCACACTTCCACATTTTTTAACTCTTCCATTACAAATAAAGCCAGTAAACCGTGATTCATGCTGAATTCAACTTTTAAAAGTACAGAAATGTCTAATTCTTATATTGATAGCTACCTGCAAAATGACCCATAACCCATTCTTACCACAGGAGACCACACAAGTATCAGAGTAGGTGCTGAACAAGACGGTTTTAGATGGACAGAAGCAACCCTCCTTCGTCTTATTGATCATTTGGGTTTGGTTGTTCAAATACTTCTCATTATATCTGCGTACAAAATAGTTTTGGGATTATACAGGAGATCATTTATTTAAAAGAATATGAAGGAATTCATATGACATCCAATCAGAATAAAGCTTACCTGGTATTACATGTTGGTTCAACTGCTGGACCACATGGCATGTACACCTTCGTGGCTGGGCATGTATGCTCTGCAGGACAAAAACAGGTCATAGTTATGCTAAACACCAGCAAAAAAAAAATGTAAGTCACTGCCTATGAATTTGTGGCATAACTACTATGCTTGGATTCACAGCTCACCACATTCTCCATGGGTGAACTTCCTCCATTCAATGCAGATCCCTTTATTTGCACATTCAGATGCATACGCCTCCAGACTAGAGCAGCTAGAATTAGCATTGTAGCAGACATCTGATCTACAGGTCCGAACGAAGACATCAGGAGAAACCGCTTTATGGCATTCCTCAAAGACCCTTCGACAGAAAAGGACATAGTGATTTAGAGAGATGCATGGAGTGCAACCTTTAACCAGAAATGCCAATGGAACAGTACCTGTATTATGATAGAAACAAGTTTCAAATACAAGCAAATTAACATGACAGAAAATGTACATTACAATTGATAAAACACATTAGGAAGTGAATGATCATTTAGCCATTCCCATTGTGTGCTTGTTCCCTTTCTCAAACTTAGTTTGATATGTTCCTTACTTGCTGTTCATGATTTCACAAACGGCTGTCTTGCAGGGGGTAGGGGATGTGCTTGGGGGTGGTGCTGTTGGAGGAGTTTGACAGTCCTGGTTTGGAATTAGCCACTGGCTAGCTGCGACTGAGCAGCTCTGTATCTGACCATTAGGTGACTGGCAGTCATTCTTCTGGGAATTATCACAGGTACCTTGAAAAATAGGGATATTGCATAGTGTAAAACCTAGTTAGCAAGGCCAGGCCATAGTTTTTTGTTGTATGCAATTTCTATAGGGTGGTCTCGATAGGAGCATCTACTGACAGTTTGAAACTGTGAAATGTATATTGACCCTCTTTTATAATACTCACCACACTGGCCCTCTGTGCTGCTTTGGAAGAGGGAGTAAGGAAGGTTGATGCTAAATGATGACCCCTTGTAAGACACCTGAACCTTAAGATCAGGGATCTCCAGCACGACCTCCACACCAGTACTTGTTAGAGCAATGTCAACCATTCTGTAAGCTGGGTAGATTCGTTTACTGTTGACATATACCTGCATTTGTGCAAAAATGGATACACATTTAGATGGTTGAGTCACGTGTTATCTTGAAAGTAGTAACATGACAATATGACAATATTAACCCCGTTATTGGTTTTCATTTAAAGTTATGGGATTTTAATAATGCATGATAACGCAGCAGCATAAAAACTCAGCAGCATAGAAAAATACAAGCAATGGGAATGATATTTGTTAAATAGTTACCACGTTTTCTGTTGTTTCACCAGATCTCTGCTGGGTAAGAATCACTTCATAGGAATTGTAGTGAATGATAAGGGACTGAGGACAGAATCCACTGTCTGCGTTTCCACAGTAGTGATTATGAACAATAATGGTAAGGTTGTACTTGAAGTTGATTTCTTTCACTAAGGTGTATGAGCAGTTCTCCTGGAAATTGTAATATACTCCATCAAATGTCATGTAGTGAGATCCACCCCATCCACTGCATACACCTGCAACATGTTAAAATATGAGTTGATAATAATCTAAGCTATTGACACAGGACAATGAAAACTAATGAGCATTAATGTCTTATTTTCACTCAGATTGTTGGGTTGTATGTTGTCACTTACATTCACATTCATATGTAAAGCAGCATCCAGTTGAATCATAGACCTTGACAGGTGGACGACCATTCTCACACTGTAGTGGCTCCACTGGCTTGCATTTTACTGGTAGCTGGACAACAATGCCGTCCTGGCAAATTGCTGTGGTACAGCTATTCAGCTGCCAAGACTCTCCATTCTGCCATTGATTTGATAAGGGAAAGCAATTACTCAAACATTCACACACAGGGTTGAACACACAAGCATTACACCACAAAGACAAATATACCCATTCACCCATTTTATTATTAAAAACCTTATTAAAATGACCTTTCTTGGTGGCTGAATGCTAGTGCAGTCTGGGGAGGATTGAGTTGTTGGTGGTGTGGTCGTTGTCTCTGACGTTGTGGGTGAAACAGTGGGTGGTGTAGAGGAAGGACATGGATTTGATTCCACTTCAACTTGGCACGTGGCTTTGCAGTAAGCGGTGAAGCACCACCCTGAACCATCAGTCACATTATACACTAGGTTCCCTGATTGTTAAGAAAGGCAAGTGTTACAACATTTCCTTTTACAAATGAAAATGAATTAAAAGATTTGTGAAATGAAATTGATTTTGATTGTCTAAATGACATTTATAACATGTTACCTGGTAGATATTGTGTCCCATTAACAATGCACATACACTGGCTGGTGGTGACTACTTGTGATGTTGGTGTAATAATCACTTGTGGCAATGTTGAAGGATTTCTTGTTGTTTCTAATGGGCCTGTGATGACAACTGGCTCTGTTGTTTCTGTACTTGTTGTTGAAGGCTGTGATGTCAAAGTTACAACTTCAGCAGTTGTGGAATATGTAATTGGGCCTGTGGTGGCTTCTTTAGGTGGCTTTGTGGCTGTAGATGAAATTGTCTCCGTTGTGGTTTCTTCAACTGTTGTCGTTCCACCTGTGGTAGGTGTCATTGTTGTGGGTGCAATTGTTGTTGTTGTTAAAGTAGTGGGATTGGAAGTTATGACAACTGGCCCTGTTGTTTCTTCACCTGTTGCTGTGGGCTGTGATGTTGAAGTAGAGGTTTCAGCAATTACAGTGGTGGAAGTTGTTGTTGGGCCGTGGTGACTTCTTTAGGTGGTTTTGTGTAGATGGACTTGTCTCATTTGTGGTTTCTTCAACTGTTGTCGTTCCACCTGTGGTAGGTGTCATTGTTGTGGGTGCAATTGTTGTTGTTGTTAAAGTAGTGGGATTGGAAGTTATGACAACTGGCCCTGTTGTTTCTTCACCTGTTGCTGTGGGCTGTGATGTTGAAGTAGAGGTTTCAGCAATTACAGTGGTGGAAGTTGTTGTTGGGCCCGTGGGGACTTCTTTAGGTGGCTTTGTGGCTGTAGATGAAATTGTCTCGGTTGTGGTTTCTTCAACTGTTGTCGTTCCACCTGTGGTAGGTGTCGTTGTTGTTGGTGCAATTGTTGTTGTTGTTAAAGTAGTGGGATTGGAAGTTATGACAACTGGCCCTGTTGTTTCTTCACCTGTTGCTGTGGGCTGTGATATTGAAGTAGAGGTTTCAGCTATTACAGTGGTGGAAGTTGTTGTTGGGCCCGTGGGGACTTCTTTAGGTGGTTTTGTGGATGTAGTTGAAATTGACTCAGATGTGGTTTCTTCAATTCTTGTAGTTCCACCCGTGGTAGGTGTCGTTGTTGTGGGTGCAATTGTTGTTGTTGTTAAAGTAGTGGGATTGGAAGTTATGACAACTGGCCCTGTTGTTTCTTCACCTGTTGCTGTGGGCTGTGATGTTGAAGTAGAGGTTTCAGCTATTACAGTGGTGGAAGTTGTTGTTGGGCCGGAGGTGACTTCTTTAGGTGGTTTTGTAGATGGACTTGTCTCATTTGTGGTTTCTTCAACTGTTGTCGTTCCACCTGTGGTAGGTGTCGTTGTTGTGGGTGCAATTGTTGTTGTTGTTAAAGTAGTGGGATTGGAAGTTATGACAACTGGCCCTGTTGTTTCTTCACCTGTTGCTGTGGGCTGTGATGTTGAAGTAGAGGTTTCAGCAATTACAGTGGTGGAAGTTGTTGTTGGGCCCGTGGGGACTTCTTTAGGTGGTTTTGTGGATGTAGTTGAAATTGACTCAGATGTGGTTTCTTCAATTCTTGTAGTTCCACCCGTGGTAGGTGTCGTTGTTGTGGGTGCAATTGTTGTTGTTGTTAAAGTAGTGGGATTGGAAGTTATGACAACTGGCCCTGTTGTTTCTTCACCTGTTGCTGTGGGCTGTGATGTTGAAGTAGAGGTTTCAGCTATTACAGTGGTGGAAGTTGTTGTTGGGCCGGAGGTGACTTCTTTAGGTGGTTTTGTAGATGGACTTGTCTCATTTGTGGTTTCTTCAACTGTTGTCGTTCCACCTGTGGTAGGTGTCGTTGTTGTGGGTGCAATTGTTGTTGTTGTTAAAGTAGTGGGATTGGAAGTTATGACAACTGGCCCTGTTGTTTCTTCACCTGTTGCTGTGGGCTGTGATGTTGAAGTAGAGGTTTCAGCAATTACAGTGGTGGAAGTTGTTGTTGGGCCGGAGGTGACTTCTTTAGGTGGTTTTGTAGATGGACTTGTCTCATTTGTGGTTTCTTCAACTGTTGTCGTTCCACCTGTGGTAGGTGTCATTGTTGTGGGTGCAATTGTTGTTGTTGTTAAAGTAGTGGGATTGGAAGTTATGACAACTGGCCCTGATGTTTCTTCACCTGTTGCTGTGGGCTGTGATGTTGAAGTAGAGGTTTCAGCAATTACAGTGGTGGAAGTTGTTGTTGGGCCGGAGGTGACTTCTTTAGGTGGTTTTGTAGATGGACTTGTCTCATTTGTGGTTTCTTCAACTGTTGTCGTTCCACCTGTGGTAGGTGTCATTGTTGTGGGTGCAATTGTTGTTGTTGTTAAAGTAGTGGGATTGGAAGTTATGACAACTGGCCCTGATGTTTCTTCACCTGTTGCTGTGGGCTGTGATGTTGAAGTAGAGGTTTCAGCAATTACAGTGGTGGAAGTTGTTGTTGGGCCCGTGGGGACTTCTTTAGGTGGTTTTGTGGATGTAGTTGAAATTGACTCAGATGTGGTTTCTTCAATTCTTGTAGTTCCACCCGTGGTAGGTGTCGTTGTTGTGGGTGCAATTGTTGTTGTTGTTAAAGTAGTGGGATTGGAAGTTATGACAACTGGCCCTGTTGTTTCTTCACCTGTTGCTGTGGGCTGTGATGTTGAAGTAGAGGTTTCAGCAATTACAGTGGTGGAAGTTGTTGTTGGGCCCGTGGGGACTTCTTTAGGTGGCTTTGTGGCTGTAGATGAAATTGTCTCGGTTGTGGTTTCTTCAACTGTTGTCGTTCCACCTGTGGTAGGTGTCATTGTTGTGGGTGCAATTGTTGTTGTTGTTAAAGTAGTGGGATTGGAAGTTATGACAACTGGCCCTGTTGTTTCTTCACCTGTTGCTGTGGGCTGTGATGTTGAAGTAGAGGTTTCAGCAATTACAGTGGTGGAAGTTGTTGTTGGGCCGGAGGTGACTTCTTTAGGTGGTTTTGTAGATGGACTTGTCTCATTTGTGGTTTCTTCAACTGTTGTCGTTCCACCTGTGGTAGGTGTCATTGTTGTGGGTGCAATTGTTGTTGTTGTTAAAGTAGTGGGATTGGAAGTTATGACAACTGGCCCTGTTGTTTCTTCACCTGTTGCTGTGGGCTGTGATGTTGAAGTAGAGGTTTCAGCAATTACAGTGGTGGAAGTTGTTGTTGGGCCGGAGGTGACTTCTTTAGGTGGTTTTGTAGATGGACTTGTCTCATTTGTGGTTTCTTCAACTGTTGTCGTTCCACCTGTGGTAGGTGTCATTGTTGTGGGTGCAATTGTTGTTGTTGTTAAAGTAGTGGGATTGGAAGTTATGACAACTGGCCCTGTTGTTTCTTCACCTGTTGCTGTGGGCTGTGATGTTGAAGTAGAGGTTTCAGCAATTACAGTGGTGGAAGTTGTTGTTGGGCCGGAGGTGACTTCTTTAGGTGGCTTTGTGGCTGTAGATGAAATTGTCTCGGTTGTGGTTTCTTCAACTGTTGTCGTTCCACCTGTGGTAGGTGTCGTTGTTGTTGGTGCAATTGTTGTTGTTGTTAAAGTAGTGGGATTGGAAGTTATGACAACTGGCCCTGATGTTTCTTCACCTGTTGCTGTGGGCTGTGATGTTGAAGTAGAGGTTTCAGCAATTACAGTGGTGGAAGTTGTTGTTGGGCCCGTGGGGACTTCTTTAGGTGGTTTTGTGGATGTAGTTGAAATTGACTCAGATGTGGTTTCTTCAATTCTTGTAGTTCCACCCGTGGTAGGTGTCGTTGTTGTGGGTGCAATTGTTGTTGTTGTTAAAGTAGTGGGATTGGAAGTTATGACAACTGGCCCTGTTGTTTCTTCACCTGTTGCTGTGGGCTGTGATGTTGAAGTAGAGGTTTCAGCAATTACAGTGGTGGAAGTTGTTGTTGGGCCCGTGGGGACTTCTTTAGGTGGCTTTGTGGCTGTAGATGAAATTGTCTCGGTTGTGGTTTCTTCAACTGTTGTCGTTCCACCTGTGGTAGGTGTCATTGTTGTGGGTGCAATTGTTGTTGTTGTTAAAGTAGTGGGATTGGAAGTTATGACAACTGGCCCTGTTGTTTCTTCACCTGTTGCTGTGGGCTGTGATGTTGAAGTAGAGGTTTCAGCAATTACAGTGGTGGAAGTTGTTGTTGGGCCGGAGGTGACTTCTTTAGGTGGTTTTGTAGATGGACTTGTCTCATTTGTGGTTTCTTCAACTGTTGTCGTTCCACCTGTGGTAGGTGTCATTGTTGTGGGTGCAATTGTTGTTGTTGTTAAAGTAGTGGGATTGGAAGTTATGACAACTGGCCCTGTTGTTTCTTCACCTGTTGCTGTGGGCTGTGATGTTGAAGTAGAGGTTTCAGCAATTACAGTGGTGGAAGTTGTAGTTGGGCCGGAGGTGACTTCTTTAGGTGGTTTTGTAGATGGACTTGTCTCATTTGTGGTTTCTTCAACTGTTGTCGTTCCACCTGTGGTAGGTGTCATTGTTGTGGGTGCAATTGTTGTTGTTGTTAAAGTAGTGGGATTGGAAGTTATGACAACTGGCCCTGTTGTTTCTTCACCTGTTGCTGTGGGCTGTGATGTTGAAGTAGAGGTTTCAGCAATTACAGTGGTGGAAGTTGTAGTTGGGCCGGAGGTGACTTCTTTAGGTGGTTTTGTAGATGGACTTGTCTCATTTGTGGTTTCTTCAACTGTTGTCGTTCCACCTGTGGTAGGTGTCATTGTTGTGGGTGCAATTGTTGTTGTTGTTAAAGTAGTGGGATTGGAAGTTATGACAACTGGCCCTGTTGTTTCTTCACCTGTTGCTGTGGGCTGTGATGTTGAAGTAGAGGTTTCAGCAATTACAGTGGTGGAAGTTGTTGTTGGGCCCGTGGGGACTTCTTTAGGTGGCTTTGTGGCTGTAGATGAAATTGTCTCGGTTGTGGTTTCTTCAACTGTTGTCGTTCCACCTGTGGTAGGTGTCGTTGTTGTTGGTGCAATTGTTGTTGTTGTTAAAGTAGTGGGATTGGAAGTTATGACAACTGGCCCTGATGTTTCTTCACCTGTTGCTGTGGGCTGTGATGTTGAAGTAGAGGTTTCAACAATTACAGTGGTGGAAGTGGTTGTTGGGCCGGAGGTGCCTTCTTTAGGTGGTTTTGTAGAAGGACTTGTCTCATTTGTGGTTTCTTCAACTGTTGTCGTTCCACCTGTGGTAGGTGTCGTTGTTGTGGATGCAATTGTTGTTGTTGTTAAAGTAGTGGGATTGGAAGTTATGACAACTGGCCCTGTTGTTTCTTCACCTGTTGCTGTGGGCTGTGATGTTGAAGTAGAGGTTTCAGCTATTACAGTGGTGGAAGTTGTTGTTGGGCCCGTGGGGACTTCTTTAGGTGGTTTTGTGGATGTAGTTGAAATTGACTCAGATGTGGTTTCTTCAATTCTTGTAGTTCCACCCGTGGTAGGTGTCGTTGTTGTGGGTGCAATTGTTGTTGTTGTTAAAGTAGTGGGATTGGAAGTTATGACAACTGGCCCTGTTGTTTCTTCACCTGTTGCTGTGGGCTGTGATGTTGAAGTAGAGGTTTCAGCTATTACAGTGGTGGAAGTTGTTGTTGGGCCGGAGGTGACTTCTTTAGGTGGTTTTGTAGATGGACTTGTCTCATTTGTGGTTTCTTCAACTGTTGTCGTTCCACCTGTGGTAGGTGTCGTTGTTGTGGGTGCAATTGTTGTTGTTGTTAAAGTAGTGGGATTGGAAGTTATGACAACTGGCCCTGTTGTTTCTTCACCTGTTGCTGTGGGCTGTGATGTTGAAGTAGAGGTTTCAGCAATTACAGTGGTGGAAGTTGTTGTTGGGCCCGTGGGGACTTCTTTAGGTGGCTTTGTGGCTGTAGATGAAATTGTCTCGGTTGTGGTTTCTTGAACTGTTGTCGTTCCACCTGTGGTAGGTGTCGTTGTTGTTGGTGCAATTGTTGTTGTTGTTAAAGTAGTGGGATTGGAAGTTATGACAACTGGCCCTGTTGTTTCTTCACCTGTTGCTGTGGGCTGTGATGTTGAAGTAGAGGTTTCAGCAATTACAGTGGTGGAAGTTGTTGTTGGGCCCGTGGGGACTTCTTTAGGTGGCTTTGTGGCTGTAGATGAAATTGTCTCGGTTGTGGTTTCTTCAACTGTTGTCGTTCCACCTGTGGTAGGTGTCATTGTTGTGGGTGCAATTGTTGTTGTTGTTAAAGTAGTGGGATTGGAAGTTATGACAACTGGCCCTGTTGTTTCTTCACCTGTTGCTGTGGGCTGTGATGTTGAAGTAGAGGTTTCAGCAATTACAGTGGTGGAAGTTGTTGTTGGGCCGGAGGTGACTTCTTTAGGTGGTTTTGTAGATGGACTTGTCTCATTTGTGGTTTCTTCAACTGTTGTCGTTCCACCTGTGGTAGGTGTCATTGTTGTGGGTGCAATTGTTGTTGTTGTTAAAGTAGTGGGATTGGAAGTTATGACAACTGGCCCTGTTGTTTCTTCACCTGTTGCTGTGGGCTGTGATGTTGAAGTAGAGGTTTCAGCAATTACAGTGGTGGAAGTTGTTGTTGGGCCGGAGGTGACTTCTTTAGGTGGTTTTGTAGATGGACTTGTCTCATTTGTGGTTTCTTCAACTGTTGTCGTTCCACCTGTGGTAGGTGTCATTGTTGTGGGTGCAATTGTTGTTGTTGTTAAAGTAGTGGGATTGGAAGTTATGACAACTGGCCCTGTTGTTTCTTCACCTGTTGCTGTGGGCTGTGATGTTGAAGTAGAGGTTTCAGCAATTACAGTGGTGGAAGTTGTTGTTGGGCCGGAGGTGACTTCTTTAGGTGGCTTTGTGGCTGTAGATGAAATTGTCTCGGTTGTGGTTTCTTCAACTGTTGTCGTTCCACCTGTGGTAGGTGTCGTTGTTGTTGGTGCAATTGTTGTTGTTGTTAAAGTAGTGGGATTGGAAGTTATGACAACTGGCCCTGATGTTTCTTCACCTGTTGCTGTGGGCTGTGATGTTGAAGTAGAGGTTTCAGCAATTACAGTGGTGGAAGTTGTTGTTGGGCCACTTCTTTAGGTGGTTTTGTGGATGTAGTTGAAATTGACTCAGATGTGGTTTCTTCAATTCTTGTAGTTCCACCTGTGGTAGGTGTCGTTGTTGTGGGTGCAATTGTTGTTGTTGTTAAAGTAGTGGGATTGGAAGTTATGACAACTGGCCCTGTTGTTTCTTCACCTGTTGCTGTGGGCTGTGATGTTGAAGTAGAGGTTTCAGCAATTACAGTGGTGGAAGTTGTTGTTGGGCCCGTGGGGACTTCTTTAGGTGGCTTTGTGGCTGTAGATGAAATTGTCTCAGTTGTGGTTTCTTCAACTGTTGTCGTTCCACCTGTGGTAGGTGTCATTGTTGTGGGTGCAATTGTTGTTGTTGTTAAAGTAGTGGGATTGGAAGTTATGACAACTGGCCCTGTTGTTTCTTCACCTGTTGCTGTGGGCTGTGATGTTGAAGTAGAGGTTTCAGCAATTACAGTGGTGGAAGTTGTTGTTGGGCCGGAGGTGACTTCTTTAGGTGGTTTTGTAGATGGACTTGTCTCATTTGTGGTTTCTTCAACTGTTGTCGTTCCACCTGTGGTAGGTGTCATTGTTGTGGGTGCAATTGTTGTTGTTGTTAAAGTAGTGGGATTGAAGTTATGACAACTGGCCCTGTTGTTTCTTCACCTGTTGCTGTGGGCTGTGATGTTGAAGTAGAGGTTTCAGCAATTACAGTGGTGGAAGTTGTTGTTGGGCCCGTGGGGACTTCTTTAGGTGGTTTTGTGGATGTAGTTGAAATTGTCTCAGATGTGGTTTCTTCAATTCTGTAGTTCCACCCGTGGTAGGTGTCGTTGTTGTGGGTGCAATTGTTGTTGTTGTTAAAGTAGTGGGATTGGAAGTTATGACAACTGGCCCTGTTGTTTCTTCACCTGTTGCTGTGGGCTGTGATGTTGAAGTAGAGGTTTCAGCAATTACAGTGGTGGAAGTTGTTGTTGGGCCGGAGGTGACTTCTTTAGGTGGTTTTGTAGATGGACTTGTCTCATTTGTGGTTTCTTCAACTGTTGTCGTTCCACCTGTGGTAGGTGTCGTTGTTGTGGGTGCAATTGTTGTTGTTGTTAAAGTAGTGGGATTGGAAGTTATGACAACTGGCCCTGTTGTTTCTTCACCTGTTGCTGTGGGCTGTGATGTTGAAGTAGAGGTTTCAGCAATTACAGTGGTGGAAGTTGTTGTTGGGCCCGTGGGGACTTCTTTAGGTGGCTTTGTGGCTGTAGATGAAATTGTCTCGGTTGTGGTTTCTTCAACTGTTGTCGTTCCACCTGTGGTAGGTGTCGTTGTTGTTGGTGCAATTGTTGTTGTTGTTAAAGTAGTGGGATTGGAAGTTATGACAACTGGCCCTGTTGTTTCTTCACCTGTTGCTGTGGGCTGTGATGTTGAAGTAGAGGTTTCAACAATTACAGTGGTGGAAGTGGTTGTTGGGCCGGAGGTGACTTCTTTAGGTGGTTTTGTAGATGGACTTGTCTCATTTGTGGTTTCTTCAACTGTTGTCGTTCCACCTGTGGTAGGTGTCATTGTTGTGGATGCAATTGTTGTTGTTGTTAAAGTAGTGGGATTGGAAGTTATGACAACTGGCCCTGTTGTTTCTTCACCTGTTGCTGTGGGCTGTGATGTTGAAGTAGAGGTTTCAGCTATTACAGTGGTGGAAGTTGTTGTTGGGCCTGTGGGACTTCTTTAGGTGGTTTTGTGGATGTAGATGAAATTGACTCAGATGTGGTTTCTTCAATTGTTGTAGTTCCACCCGTGGTAGGTGTCGTTGTTGTGGGTGCAATTGTTGTTGTTGTTAAAGTAGTGGGATTGGAAGTTATGACAACTGGCCCTGTTGTTTCTTCACCTGTTGCTGTGGGCTGTGATGTTGAAGTAGAGGTTTCAGCAATTACAGTGGTGGAAGTTGTTGTTGGGCCGGAGGTGACTTCTTTAGGTGGTTTTGTGTAGATGGACTTGTCTCATTTGTGGTTTCTTCAACTGTTGTCGTTCCACCTGTGGTAGGTGTCGTTGTTGTGGTGCAATTGTTGTTGTTGTTAAAGTAGTGGGATTGGAAGTTATGACAACTGGCCCTGTTGTTTCTTCACCTGTTGCTGTGGGCTGTGATGTTGAAGTAGAGGTTTCAGCAATTACAGTGGTGGAAGTTGTTGTTGGGCCCGTGGGGACTTCTTTAGGTGGCTTTGTGGCTGTAGATTGAAATTGTCTCAGTTGTGGTTTCTTCAACTGTTGTCGTTCCACCTGTGGTAGGTGTCGTTGTTGTTGGTGCAATTGTTGTTGTTGTTAAAGTAGTGGGATTGGAAGTTATGACAACTGGCCCTGTTGTTTCTTCACCTGTTGCTGTGGGCTGTGATGTTGAAGTAGAGGTTTCAGCAATTACAGTGGTGGAAGTTGTTGTTGGGCCCGTGGGGACTTCTTTAGGTGGCTTTGTGGCTGTAGATGAAATTGTCTCGGTTGTGGTTTCTTCAACTGTTGTCGTTCCACCTGTGGTAGGTGTCATTGTTGTGGGTGCAATTGTTGTTGTTGTTAAAGTAGTGGGATTGGAAGTTATGACAACTGGCCCTGTTGTTTCTTCACCTGTTGCTGTGGGCTGTGATGTTGAAGTAGAGGTTTCAGCAATTACAGTGGTGGAAGTTGTTGTTGGGCCGGCGGTGACTTCTTTAGGTGGTTTTGTAGATGGACTTGTCTCATTTGTGGTTTCTTCAACTGTTGTCGTTCCACCTGTGGTAGGTGTCATTGTTGTGGGTGCAATTGTTGTTGTTGTTAAAGTAGTGGGATTGGAAGTTATGACAACTGGCCCTGTTGTTTCTTTACCTGTTGCTGTGGGCTGTGATGTTGAAGTAGAGGTTTCAGCAATTACAGTGGTGGAAGTTGTTGTTGGGCCCGTGGGGACTTCTTTAGGTGGCTTTGTGGCTGTAACTGAAATTGTCTCGGTTGTGGTTTCTTCAACTGTTGTCGTTCCACCTGTGGTAGGTGTCGTTGTTGTTGGTGCAATTGTTGTTGTTGTTAAAGTAGTGGGATTGGAAGTTATGACAACTGGCCCTGTTGTTTCTTCACCTGTTGCTGTGGGCTGTGATGTTGAAGTAGAGGTTTCAGCAATTACAGTGGTGGAAGTTGTTGTTGGGCCCGTGGGGACTTCTTTAGGTGGCTTTGTGGCTGTAGATGAAATTGTCTCGGTTGTGGTTTCTTCAACTGTTGTCGTTCCACCTGTGGTAGGTGTCATTGTTGTGGGTGCAATTGTTGTTGTTGTTAAAGTAGTGGGATTGGAAGTTATGACAACTGGCCCTGTTGTTTCTTCACCTGTTGCTGTGGGCTGTGATGTTGAAGTAGAGGTTTCAGCAATTACAGTGGTGGAAGTTGTTGTTGGGCCGGAGGTGACTTCTTTAGGTGGTTTTGTAGATGGACTTGTCTCATTTGTGGTTTCTTCAACTGTTGTCGTTCCACCTGTGGTAGGTGTCGTTGTTGTGGCTGCAATTGTTGTTGTTGTTAAAGTAGTGGGATTGGAAGTTATGACAACTGGCCCTGTTGTTTCTTCACCTGTTGCTGTGGGCTGTGATGTTGAAGTAGAGGTTTCAGCAATTACAGTGGTGGAAGTTGTTGTTGGGCCGGAGGTGACTTCTTTAGGTGGTTTTGTAGATGGACTTGTCTCATTTGTGGTTTCTTCAACTGTTGTCGTTCCACCTGTGGTAGGTGTCGTTGTTGTGGCTGCAATTGTTGTTGTTGTTAAAGTAGTGGGATTGGAAGTTATGACAACTGGCCCTGTTGTTTCTTCACCTGTTGCTGTGGGCTGTGATGTTGAAGTAGAGGTTTCAGCAATTACAGTGGTGGAAGTTGTTGTTGGGCCCGTGGGGACTTCTTTAGGTGGCTTTGTGGCTGTAGATGAAATTGTCTCGGTTGTGGTTTCTTCAACTGTTGTCGTTCCACCTGTGGTAGGTGTCGTTGTTGTTGGTGCAATTGTTGTTGTTGTTAAAGTAGTGGGATTGGAAGTTATGACAACTGGCCCTGTTGTTTCTTCACCTGTTGCTGTGGGCTGTGATGTTGAAGTAGAGGTTTCAGCTATTACAGTGGTGGAAGTTGTTGTTGGGCCCGTGGGGACTTCTTTAGGTGGTTTTGTGGCTGTAGATGAAATTGACTCAGATGTGGTTTCTTCAATTCTTGTAGTTCCACCCGTGGTAGGTGTCGTTGTTGTGGGTGCAATTGTTGTTGTTGTTAAAGTAGTGGGATTGGAAGTTATGACAACTGGCCCTGTTGTTTCTTCACCTGTTGCTGTGGGCTGTGATGTTGAAGTAGAGGTTTCAGCTATTACAGTGGTGGAAGTTGTTGTTGGGCCGGAGGTGACTTCTTTAGGTGGTTTTGTAGATGGACTTGTCTCATTTGTGGTTTCTTCAACTGTTGTCGTTCCACCTGTGGTAGGTGTCATTGTTGTGGGTGCAATTGTTGTTGTTGTTAAAGTAGTGGGATTGGAAGTTATGACAACTGGCCCTGTTGTTTCTTCACCTGTTGCTGTGGGCTGTGATGTTGAAGTAGAGGTTTCAGCAATTACAGTGGTGGAAGTTGTTGTTGGGCCGGAGGTGACTTCTTTAGGTGGTTTTGTAGATGGACTTGTCTCATTTGTGGTTTCTTCAACTGTTGTCGTTCCACCTGTGGTATGTGTCGTTGTTGTGGCTGCAATTGTTGTTGTTGTTAAAGTAGTGGGATTGGAAGTTATGACAACTGGCCCTGTTGTTTCTTCACCTGTTGCTGTGGGCTGTGATGTTGAAGTAGAGGTTTCAGCAATTACAGTGGTGGAAGTTGTTGTTGGGCCCGTGGGGACTTCTTTAGGTGGCTTTGTGACTGTAGATGAAATTGTCTCGGTTGTGGTTTCTTCAACTGTTGTCGTTCCACCTGTGGTAGGTGTCGTTGTTGTTGGTGCAATTGTTGTTGTTGTTAAAGTAGTGGGATTGGAAGTTATGACAACTGGCCCTGTTGTTTCTTCACCTGTTGCTGTGGGCTGTGATGTTGAAGTAGAGGTTTCAGCAATTACAGTGGTGGAAGTTGTTGTTGGGCCCGTGGGGACTTCTTTAGGTGGTTTTGTAGATGGACTTGTCTCATTTGTGGTTTCTTCAACTGTTGAAGTTCCACCTGTGGTAGGTGTAGTGGGTGCCTTTGAAGTTGTGGTTGATGTCGTGGGATTGGAAGTTATGACAACTGGCCCAGTTGTTTCTTCACCTGTTGTTGTGGGCTGTGATGTTGAAGTAGAAGTTTCAACATTTACAGTTGTGGAAGTGGTTGTTGGGCCTGTGGTGACTACTTTAGGTGGCTTTGTGGATGCGATGGTCTCAGTTGTTGTTTCTTCCTTTGTTGAAGTTTCATCTGGGGTCGATGTAGATTCTTCTCCACTTGTTGAGGGTACCGTAGTTGTTGTGGTCTCCATTTTTGTTGACGTCCATGTTGATGTTGGTTCTGTTTTTGAAAAATATATTTACTTTGTTAACCCGGCCAGAAAAATAACTTTTTAGTTTACCAAATAGCTCGTATTTACAATTCTAAATTTTAACATATCGTTAATAGGAATTAAACGTTTCATTACCACCTAGAGGTCTTCACGGGTCCACCCAATCCCGAATACTCAAGACCCCACCAAAATGCAATGTTTTACCCGGGTTCAGGTCGATTCCTGTTTGATTGTCATCAGGTCTCGAGTCAATTGTAAGTACAGCTGATAAACCTGAGTGGACCCGAAATTACCCTTGCAAAGCTCTGCATAGCCTATAGCATATTTAAATTATCCTAATAAGGTTAAATTACATACTTATAGAAAGCAACATATAAAGTCCTTTTTGTTAACCGGTGGAGGAACTTGACTGATAAACATATTTTTTTAAATAGGGTCCAATCGGGTTTGGTCTAGACCCAGACCCGATAGGGTATGGGTCTAGGTCTGGTTGTCTTCGGGTTTGAGTATAATTGTTCTTGGGTCCGTTCTTGTCCGAGTTTGATTGTCCTCAACTTTTTTGGACCCGAAAAGGCATTTACTAACACGTTACATACCCATTTCTATTAATTGCCATCAAAATTGCCATTCATCACTATGATATAAACATCTGGCTGCACTTGAATCATTCAAGAGCTTCTCTGCTTACCAGGTGTTGAGAAGTGGAAGACAGTTGTGGGCTTTAGTGTTGTTGTAGAGGTCTGTGTTGTAGTTGCATGGACAGTTGTTGTGGTCAGAGGGGATGTTGTGGTTGGTACTGGAGTTGTGGTCACTTTACAAGGCGAAATGTTCCTGGTAATGGTTCCGTTTGAGGCACAAACAGCAACAATGCAGTTACCAATCCCATCTGTTGTATTGTAGAGGGTTTCTCCATATGGGTGTTGTTTACCATTATGCAAGCATGTACAATCTGCAGGGGGGAAAGTATTTTACAATTAGATTTAATCATTGTTGCTTTGGTTATTGCTAAATATGTTACTTTTATTTGGGGATGTCATCCTTACCATTTACATCATAACTACAGCTCACTCCAGTCATTGTGCAGGTGCTTTAAAAGAAGAAAAAATATTTAAACGTTGAAATTATTCAAAGGTTCAAATTATATAGATAAAAATGTTTTGTTCAAAATACCAGTAAAGAGGTAAGACTATTCAGGACTTGGTAATTAAGTAAGTTGTGAAATGCATGGGGAGCAGGGCACATTTTCAGATTGTCATACAACCATAGTTAGCATCACTATAGAAAAACTAGCATGACCCTTCCAACCTTTGCCGAACTCTTACCCTCTTCCCCAGAATTAACATAGCACAGAGTACCTAATACTTTCACAGTTGTAACATTAAGAATATGCTCTGAAATAGTACACGTACGTACTGTGAACTGAATTATTCAAACATACCATGTTTCACAATTTTGTGCCGGAAGATTCTGTCCATTGGTGTACTGGTTTCCTTCATAGTCGTAACAGCCACATTGTTCCCTCTCCACACACTTCATTGTCTCCTCATTGAAGTAAGGTTGTGCCGCAGGACAGTTAGGATAGCAGCCTGTAATAAGCACAATAGCCAAGAGGTTACAATAAGTATTGTTATGGATAACAGTAGTCAGTGTAAATGTAGCCCGAGGCTGCTCAGACACACAGCATGTAAATGTATAACAATTGTTGGGGTCAGTTTCAATTACAATTGTTATTCAGAAATAATATCCAAAATGAGACAAAATATGAGTTAGACGGCCATATCCCTACCTTCCAATGCTGGAATTAAACTAGAACAGTCTCCGGAAGGGTTTCTGCAGGTCTTCATACACTGAGCTCCACATGCCTTGTAGTGCCACTCACATTCTCCAGTAGGGTTGTAGTAATCACAGAACAGTGCTGTATGTGGTGTACAAAATATGGTGGGAAAAAAGTTGTCATTATTTGAACTAGAATAGTGATGCCTTTCCATGATCAACTGTCCTATATGATAATGTGTCAACCTAGTCCAGTATTGAATTGACAAGCGCCTTAATGTAGTTCGAAAATCACATTCACTGTTGATTGTGAAGAAACTTACGGCAAATTCGAGGGGTTCTCCAGGCTACGCATGCTCCAGCTTCATTACAGGCCTTTGCATAAGCTGCCACTGCGGTACAGAAGCACTCACAGTCTCCACCACTGTCACAAGCACATGAGTCTCTCACACAAGCATCGTAGTAAGGAGAGGGGTCCACCTTAAAAGCACAGAAATGTGTTGTAAGATATACAGAAGTTGCATGGTGAAGTACATTTCTTTGTCCACAAAAGACAAATCCACATATCTTACTAGTGTGGTGGATGAATCAGAATTAGTTGGGCAACATAAGTAATTAAGATGTCATATTACAGGCTGCTATCCACCATCGATCACCACATTCTTTTGGAGAGATTGGAAACCCAAATTGGTCTACACGGACAAGTTCTGGCCTGGTTTATCTGTCGGAAAGATATCAGTTTGTCTCTGTGAATGGTTTGTCCACTGACAAATCAACTGTAAATGTCGGTGTTCCTCAAGGTTCCGTTTTAGGACTCCCATTGTTTTCACTATATATTTTACCTCTTGGGGATGTCATTCGAAAACATAATGTTAACTTTCACTGCTATGCGGATGACAAACAGCTGTACATTTCAATGAAACATGGTGAAGCCCCAAAATTGCCCTCGCTAGAAGCATGTGTTTCAGACATAAGGAAGTGGGTGGCTGCAAACTTTCTACTTTTAAACTCGGACAAAACAGAGATGCTTGTTCTAGGTCCCAAGAAACAAAGAGATCTTCTGTTGAATCTGACAATTAATCTTAATGGTTGTACAGTCGTCTCAAATAAAACTGTGAAGGACCTTGGCGTTACTCTGGACCCTGATCTCTCTTTTGAAGAACATATCAAGACTGTTTCAAGGACAGCTTTTTTCCATCTACATAACATTGCAAAATCAGAAAATTTCTGTCCAAAAATGATGCAGAAATATTAATCCATGCTTTTGTTACTTCTAGGTTAGACTACTGCAATGCTCTATTTTCTGGCTACCCAGATAAAGCACTAAATAAACTTCAGTTAGTGCTAAATACGGCTGCTAGAATCCTGACTAGAACCAAAAAATGTGATCATATTACTCCAGTGCTAGCCTCCCTACACTGGCTTCCTGTCAAGGCAAGGGCTGATTTCAAGGGTTTACTGCTAACCTACAAACCATTACATGGGCTTGCTCCTACCTATCTCTCTGATGTGGTCCTGCCGTACATACCTACACGTACGCCAAGGGTCACAAGATGCAGGCCTCCTAATTGTCCCTAGAATTTCTAAGCAAACAGCTGGAGGCAGGGCTTTCTCCTATAGAGCTCGATTTGTATGGAATGGTCTGCCTACCCATGTGAGAGACGCAAACTCGGTCTCAGCTTTAACTCTTTACTGAAGACTCAACTCTTCTGTGGGTCATGTGATTGCGTGATTAAGGGGGAACCAATTACTTGTCTGTGCGCAAATCACTCCCCTCAGTGAGTTTGTCCAGGAGAGGGGTCAAGAGGGGATTTACTTGAGATGGGTGTATCTAGAGTTGACAATTGAGTTATGCCATTGGATGAGGTAATGGTTCTGTGCTATGAAGTACCAGGAACGAGATTAGAACCTCGTCTTAGGGACCAAACTGAACGATAATTTATAGCGAATGCTATCTGGCTATGGGATAACCCTCTCTCTCTCAAGTAAAAGTCTTAGTTTGTGAACTGTTTGTAAGATCTGTGGTTCGTCATGTAATTTGAGAGGGGTTTATCTTGGCTATAAAAGATCTTTGTACTTTTCTGTAGTCACGTTCAATGGTTCATTAGATAGCGCATCATTGAAGGTCAAATGCTATTGCAAAGCTTATTATTATTAAGTTTAAGCATAAATCTGACTGGTATGTGAAGTTTGTAACTATCCTCATTTGGTAAATCAGAAATAAGCCACCACACTACTAATATATCCTAGTTGAATATATCCATACCTGGTTCTGGCAGGCTGTGAAAACATCACTGTTAATGATGCTGCACTGTTTCTGGGCCCAAGACGCTCTGTACGGGTTGGAGGCACATGGGTGCACTACAGCGGATACACTTGGACAGCTTGATGAAACTTTCCAGCTGTTTCCAAATTCCACCGGATCAACAACAGTCGCTTGGGCTCTAGTGGTGAAGTCATTGTTTGCGTTGCCATCATAGTTTCCACACAGACCACACACCAGCCCCTGAAGAAAATAGATCATGAATTAAAATGACTGATTTGGCAGGGTTCTACAAAAGTCTTGGTAATATCAGTTTTGACTGAATACTGAATTCATTTCTTCATCAGAGTATCTTAATGTACCTGGTATTGTGGGCTAAGCTTGATAAAGAGACTGGTCTTCTTGTCCCACATGAGGATTAGACCACTTTTGACTTCAATGACCAGATAATTCCCCAGAAGGCTGATCTGTTTAGGAAACTGCTCTTCTGGAGTACTCCTGACAACTTGAGCGGTCCCATCTGCCAGTATGAGCTCACTGGTCTGAAGAAGAGAAATATGTTTTCGTACATAACTTAGTCTGAAATCGGATCTCAACCTGATGTTTGGTTGATGATTTGTTAATTGCTCTTTACACGAGGGATGGAATGTACAGTATTGTGTGAAGTCAAGTTGCTCATTACCCCCAGGAAGAGCTTGATGGTCTTGGAGCAGGTGGTGCCTTTAGTTCCACAAGGAACGTTCTCAGTGAGGACTCTGAAGCTGCCACTGCCATTAGTATTGCCACAGTAGTCCTGTAAGAATGAAAAATATTATTAACATGGTTCAAATTCACACTTTTCAATGCTGATACAATTCTACCAAATAAAGAGACACAAACCTGAATGAGAGTGTATTCACAGTTTCCATTAAAGTTGAACCTTTTCTCATCAAAAGTGATATAGTGACCCTCTCCATAGATTGCACAAACTCCATCACAGAGATGTGTGGTACACTGCCATTGTCTGTCCTTGCAAGTACTGTGAACAACACACACATAATGTCAGGTTTTTCATTATTTGTAAGTCTGTGTTCTTTATGTTTTCTCCCCCATGAGATGTAAGACACAAAACAGGCATACCATGTATTGCAGTCAACCTTAAGGGTCTCTCCAGCTTGGTAAGTAGCTCCATTGTGAGCACAAGGACAAAGTTCCTCCTTGATGCAGTCTCCGTTTCCATCAGACACCAGTCCGTTGGGGCACATACAACCTGATGTGCACTCTGTGCTAATCTAAAGGGATTTAACAAAAAAAAGTACATAAATAAGTTGTGGCAAATGAAAGAGATGTGGACTATGGTTTTGTGCACTGGGGGAGGGGGGGGGGTGTCTATTTGACATCATTTCGATTTTCAAGGTTTTTGTTCATTCAACACGAATCTGTATAATAGTGACAGTATGTGACAATCCCATTTAGAGTGAGTAAGGGACTCACACAGGTCATGTCCAGAGTTTTGCAGCTCTTCTGACACTCTGAACCTGAAGCTCCTGGAGGTGCAGTTGAGCAGTTGAAGAAAACCATTGGTAGTGTGCATACTGGGGATATATGAGAATACAAGTTTTAAAAACGATTTTCAATTCTCAAACAAGAGGAATATATATATAATAATATATATATATATAATAATAATATATATAATATAATTGTCATATATCCAGAAATATCCACATTCATCATAATTAATCACATTGTCTTAAATGAAATGCTTAAATTATCTTGGTTCATTTCATATGTACCTGTTTTGTGAAGGATGCATGTAAAGGGTTACATAATATCGAGCCATATATTTAATAAATAGCTACTACATTGGAAGCAAAGAACATAAAACTTACTAAATAGTCTTGCTTCCCCAGTGCAACTCAATGTCCCTTGTCTGCAAGTGCTGTTAAATAGTTACAGTATTAATAGTTATAGTTAGATAATCAAATTAACAGCAAATATCATTATGACATAATTTAATTCACAGCTTTGAATATATCCATCAAGTTTCATTAGTACTTGTATTTATTTTGGTCTCCTAGCTTTATACGTATGAGGGAGGTGCTTACCAGGTGGCACCGTCTCTGCTGATAGTCTCTCCTGCAGGGACCACCGAGCCCTTGTCATAGCAGGGACAGTTGGTGGGGGCAACACACTGGCCAGCCTCGTCCATGTAGGTGCCCTCTGCACAGCCACATCCGTCCACTGGAACAAACTCCACCTGGCAAGATTGGTCTGTCATGCTCAGGGAGCGGCAGGTGCGTCCACAGCTGGTCATGTTGTAGGTATAAACTGTTTGACTGGGGCAAGTGGCAAATGTATCTGAGAAAAGTCATTAGATATGAGTAGTATTAGCAAGACCATTTTTGTTTTCCTTATATCTTTGTATTTGTGCAGTTATTTGTATTTAGTAACTCAACCCTACAGTTGTTGTTTCAGTAAATCATTCTATTCTAATCCATTTGCAGCACTCATTAAAATGACACATTGATGACGCATTGTCTACTCACTGCAGATAGTGTCTCTCCAGCCAGTGAGCTGGATACCCTCGGCAGCACAAGCGTGGACATAAGAGGAGACGGCAGCACACATGCAGTCCTCACTCTTCTCACAGTTACAGCTGTCATACATGCAATTCTGTTGGAAAAAAAGAGTCAAAGTGTTTCAGGACTAAAACCTCATCACATAAGAGTTTAATGGTATTACTTTGTGATTGTATCCTTCTTAACTAACTTACGGTTTTGTAGGTGTCAGGTCTTATTTCAGAATGGCAAGGCGAGAACACTCCTTTAGGATCTGATAACATGGAACACCAGTGCTGGGCATATTTCTCTGTGAAAAAGACAGTCATAATTTCAACATAAGCATATACTATCTCATAAATTTGGTATAATCATTCAACAAGTGATTAATCTGTAGGCTTAATAAATACGTACCATTTTCAATGCTCAAACTGCAGGGGTTTTCAAAGCTAGTCTTGACATCAGGGCAGCTAGACATGGTCTTCCATGTGTTGGCAAAAGCTACAGCTGTGCCCTCCACCAATCCACTGATGACTCTGAAATCATCTGCCTGAACATTATTGTAGTTTCCGCAAAGGCCTGTGGAAAAATAATTGAAGCCGTATGATGTATTAGATTTGAACGAATAGAGATACTGAAGAAAAAGGTATGAAACTGGTGGATGAATCTGAAGCATACCACAGGTTGTTCCTTTGTAGGATGAGATGGCAGTTATGTAGATCTGCATAACTGGTGAAAGCTGGATCTGAAGTTGAACTCCAAGAGTTGTCTGGATAACAATGTAGAATGTGGAGGGCTTGAAGACGGTCACTTCAGCTGCAATACATGAAATAAATAGAGGGAAACCATCAATGCTTCATCTAGTGAATATAAATGATATGGTGTTTATACACTGATCCACATTACAGTTTAATTTGGATTGTCTCACCTGTATAGAGTGGGAGCTGAGAAAGAATCTGATTTACAAAAACACTTCCACATGACTGGACTCGGATCACCTGCGAATTAGAGAAGATAATATATTTTATTAAATTTTCATTTGTTTCCCATACATAAGCATTTTATAAGATTGGAAACAGCCCAGCAATATTTGCCAAATCAGGGCTGTTTTAAATAAGGTTATTATGTGTTAAGACAAAACATTTGAGGGACATTTATTTGCAAACCAGTATGATTATCCTAAGGAAGTGTTTTTGTTTGAAAATGAGTTGACAGGTCCCTGTATTATTTGCTCTGAAACATATTTGGAGAGTTGCCTTACGGTGGATCTGCTGGAGAGGGCAAGGGTAACAGCCCTCATACACGTCTCAGTGTCAGTCAACCCACACTTCACAATGTCTCCCAGCACGGTGAATTCAGTTCCATTGCATTGCTGGAAAAAAACAAGCACGAGTTTGAAGGCAAAAACATGAAATGAGAGTGACTCACTTAAAGAATGGCCCCTTTGACCTTTCAACATATGGCAGGAAAAGCTATTTTACCTCACCTTTGCACTGAAAAGTTATGAATATTTTCTACTAGTTTATATTGCCTTGCTATACTGCACCAGTTGCACTGACCTTGGTCAGAATGTAAGAGCAGCCCCCGTGAAAGGTGTAGGCTTTCCCATCATAGGTGTTGATGTGGGATCCTCCCTCCACAGAGCAGGTCCCAGGACAGTCCTTGTCTGTGCAGGCCCACTGACCACCAGCACAGGTGCTAAAGGGAACATTTATACAGGCTCATCTGTTTGGAATGATTTGACATGATTCATGAAAATGAGGCATGGGATATGTCATGTTTAAATCAGATGATGTACTTAGCATACCATTCTTTACAGTTGCTGGTGTAAGATTCTCCAGATTTGTATAATTGTCCATTGTGGACACAGAGGCATTCGCTCACTGGAATACAGCCACTGTTGTTGACATCATCGAAAACAGTACCTATTTGGTGAGAGATCAGGCAGAATTGTAAGACAATATTAAGAAAGATTTTAGTTCCTGACAGAAAATTCACTGTTTAAGAGATTGCTATAACTGCATTCAGTAAGGAGTGTTACTCTAATGTTTACTTTACACAGAAAACTGCACTGACTCCAAGAAGTAACTGAGAAAAACATTTATTATTTACTTCTTCCTTTGTCACCATATTCAGATACGTTGCAAACATTGACATAAAAGGCAGAATGGGTAAAAGTGTGGTGTTTTCATGATGTGCTTAAGGTTAACTTGTACAACAGAGTTGTGTTACCTAGAGGACAGAAGCAGCCGCCTGTACAGTGGTCTTCACACAACTGTCTGGCCTCTGGGTTGGAGCAGGTGTCAACACAGGGGCTTCCACACTCCTGGTACTCCATGTTGTCGGGGCATGTCTTATCTGAGAAAATAAACATTGTGATTAACAGATTCCTTAAAATAGATTGTGAACATGATCATTAAGTGTTTGGTGGTCATGTTGAAGAGTATCTGCATGCTTACAGCAGAACTGTTCAGTCCTCCATTGCTGGGGCTTCCCCCCTGCATGAACACACTGACGGGAGTACTCTGAGATGGTGTTGCACAGGCAGAATGAGTTGGTGCTGTTATCACAGTGGCACAGGTCAGCCAGGCAGGTCTCGACGAAGGCGTCCTTGTCCAAATAATTAGTGCAGCTACTGAAAGCTGCACTGGAAAATAGCTGCTGACAAAATTCCTACAAATAGAGACAAACCATAAAAGGTTCCCATATAGAAAACATTTGATGGAGCATATGGAATAATTGCCATTTCTAACTTATATTAACATTGTTTTGTATTCTTCTTCTGTGGTTTGAATTGTAATACCTCATCTCCACAACTCTCCTCGGAAGTTAGTGTAGGCTCCTCACAGACTTCCAGAGGACCATCCAGTTTCCAGAGGTTTCCATAGTCAGAGCTAGAGAGTTTCCCACCTGCAACAACACAGACATTGACAATTAGCTTTTCCACCTACAGTATGTAATGTAGTTCAATTTCAATAGTTTGGTCAGATTTTTTATTTTACCATTGATGATGAACTCATTGTATGTTTGGACTTCATTGAAGTCACCACACAGTCCGCAGGTCTGGTTTCTGTACTTCTCGTTCATTTCAATCTGTAGAATGATCAGACGCAAGGTGTTTAGTAAAACAAAAAATCTCATCCTGTTCAGCACCATTCACGTGTTCTAAGGCTTGGCTATCCTCCACATTTAAAACCTTTATTTGTATTAGTCTTTATATTAGGGAGTAACAGAAAATCTCATTCAAATCTACAAGTATTTGCAAACACTTTGTCTAATAAACATTGGAACATTGTCCTGTGTGTGTATAACCTATACATCTTCACAGATCCTGTTAAATTCATCCTCGTTCTTCAGGTAATTCTGCCTTTCAATGTTAACATATCTCGAGGTGAGTAGACAGTGATTCAACCAACATGAGAGAAGGTGCAGCCAAAAATAGGTGTCTCTCACTCACGATTAACTGCTGATCATTGCCAATGATAACAAAGATTTTATGCTTTTAATCGGAAGAAAAATTTAGTATTATTAACTAATCAACCATTGAAGAGGAAAGTTAGAAAAGTAGGTATTTTACCATTAGGGAGTCATCCTTGTTCCAAACAGCAACCAGCCCCAGTTTGGCTACGACCTTCACATTGGAAGTAGTCTTCATGATGCTGACTCCAGACAAGCTGACCGGCAGGGTCACCCTTCAGGAGGAAGAAGATAGTTAAAGGTCATCGTTATGATTGTAATTTTTATTAAACTCCAGAATGTAGCACATCAAATCCTCAAGAGAGGTGCTTGCAGAATGGCGTATAAGTCAAATGACAGGGAAACTCACGTCTGGCCATTGACCACAACAACACCCTTGGATAGCTCCACCACTACACCATCCAGCTTCATGGTGATCTTGCTAATGGTGGGCTGGTTGTCCACTACCTGCCGCCTCATCTGGATGTTGAAAGCCTCATAGCTGCTCTTACACAGTGAGGTCACAACATGGTTGCAGGTAGAGGGGAGCTGGAAAAAGTCCCCGTCGAAGGTCTTGAAGTGATAGTTACCCCATGTGCTGCAGACCTGGTCATTGTGTGAGGCATTCACTCCTGAGGGACAAGGAATACAAATGTCAGTTCCTTCTTAGCTTATTGATGGATACCCAGTCATTTATTTGGTGTGCATTCTGTCAGTCATTTACCTGAAAGTGTGGGTATAGTCGTGATCATAGTCGGGATGATTGTTACACTTGTGGTGGGGCTCACTGAAATAAAAGCAATTCATGAGTATTTTACAATATTATATGAACATTACGGATGGAATTCAATCATTGCAGATATAGATTGTTGCACTGCACTTTTAGAAGTGTATTTGATTTACACAGCAGTATGTCCAGACCAAGGAGCATTTGAAGCATGATGTGACCCATTCAATATTTACAGCGAACCTAAGGCTCAATTCAAACCGTATTGCCAAAGTTCAGCGCTATCATGCAATTTAATTTTAAAGGGAATGTTCCTGCGTCAGCGGAGTATTCTGTGCCTGAACTACAGTACTTTGATGTTCTTTGAATCACATAGGTGTGGTCCAAGCTTTTGGAAAGCTCAGCCCTGCAGGTCATCCAACAAATAAAACCGACCTAAAGATTCCATAATCAAGTGTCATCTGCTTTGTAAACTAAACATATTGAATTCCGATGACTGTTCAGTTCCTATTTTACATATTTAGGCATCAGATGTTTTCTGTCAGTATCCTGTCAGTTTCCTGTCCTGTTATTTGAGTAATATCAGACATCAGACTTACGACAACTGTTATTTTAAAGATATACATTTGAGTTTGTATTCTGTTCTTGTTTTCGTTCCCGATCAAAAGTTTTTTTTTCAAAAGTACAAACACACACCCAGTGTGGGGAGTGCTTTATGTATTTATAACACTATAAACTATGCTACAACCACTCATGATAACAATCACTAATGATAACAATTTCTATAAGTTTACACATTTTTCACCACGTGTGAAACAATCTCATAAACAAATGTGTATAAGGAACAGAAATAGGATGAATAATGTAATCATATGATCGTAGTAAATATGTTTGCTGCCCTAAAGCAGAAAACAGGAGAACAGTTATTACTGATTGCGTAACAACTGCTACTGTATGCCTACTGTCGAATTCTTCAAAATGATTTTGTAATACATTTAATCAATGTTCTGTGTGTTAGTACATTTATGAGTAGCTAATACATAAAACATTTTGAAAATGGGATTTTGCATAAAATATATATAGATGATCAAATCTGAAAGTCACCAAATCATATATTGATAGGGTATATTTGTAAACTAAACTTGTGGTTACAGATTTGAAACCTATAGATTTGAAACCTACCTGCTGAATTAACATGTCGATGACATTCTTCCATACATACATTCCAAGCATCAATAATCATAATAATTTGGTGTTGTCCTGAATACTTACTATTTGTAATTAACATTCAGTCTGATTTATGACATAATATGTAGATTTTACAGATTTGTCAGACTTTTAAAAATGTAGAATAATTATATTATAGTAATAATCAGAACAGTTTCTGATATAGGCAAATGAATGAATATTCTACCAACCTGTTTGTGTTGATCTGATCAGTAGTACCAGGCATATCAGCCTCCATATCGGTGCATCCTTGGTTGTCCCCATGGTGATCCTGTGGGTAGTGAACAGGTCCTGCACAGGTGATATGAGAGAGGTGCTTAGGATGGATCTGGTCTTTATAACCACCTGTATTTGAAGAGGGACCTTAAAGGTTAAAACAAAGGTGGGGCCAAAGGTTAAACATGACTCAATGATGACTTTAAGACTTCAATGTTCTGTCTTATGAGGTTTTTAAGTACATCAACAGTACGTTAAGCATGAGCATTTACATACAGATTTAGCTGTTCATTAAGTATTCTATCATTGGGAATCGTTGTGTACCCCTATTGTTATTATAAACTCAGGTGGTTCATAATGTCCTTTACTATACTCCTCTACATCTATATTGCACAAGATCATTTTCTTAGTCTTATGTGATTTCATTCCCTTCCTCATTCAGTATCTTTCTCAGGCAGCATCTCCACTCCAGTGGTTTGAGCTTTTGGTATTTGGTATTGTATTAGGATCCCCATTATTCCGAAAGGAGCAGATACTCCTCCTGGTGTCCACAACACAATACATGCTTTTTCTTTATGTAATGTATATTTTAATGTATAATTACAGATACATTCATAATAAGTAGTGAGGTTTGTTAGAACAAAAAGGTGTATGGCCATCTCCATGGCCATCCCAAACTCTGGCAATGTATAACGGATTAATAATACATTCATCCACTTTATTGGCTCAGTAGCTTGAGCACACATTGTCCAAATGCAAACATTTGTCTCTCTGCTGTTGCTTAAAGGAGTGATCATACTAATTGTATGCATAGTTAGTATTCATAGGCTAGTGTGACTCACCATGCTGATCCAGGAACTGCATCCTGATTAAAAAAAAGATGAGCCATTGTTTTCAAAATAATTTTGACACACTGATGTGCATTTCTTCACAACTATGTTAATCATTTTAGCTTTCATATATGACCACTAAGTCTATCAACCTATTATTTTTGGTTGAAAAATGTTTAAATTCAACAGGAATGACTTGTTGGTATGTAGCACATAGCTTTAGTAGCATAAGTTCCTTTTGCAACAGCATAGAGGGACTATCTACATTTTCCACATTTATGTTTGAAAATATAACATTCATTTTTATGTCAAACCAAACCATCCCTGTTCAATTGGTGGTTGTCATTTTAAGGCTTTTGGGTATTGTTAAGTTTAGACACACCTTTAAACCCTCACTTTAAGCATACATTAAAACAATGTAGTCTCAACACTGGAAATATGCTCCATTTTCTTTTACTAATTGACCAAAAAGTAGACATTTTACTAAAAACCCATTAAAGATGTTTGCTATACCTGCATGCCTGTAACGGAGATGCAGGGAGTCTGGAAGCAGGTGCAGTTGGTGAGTTTAATAACGAACATGGAGAGATACAAAACAAAAGAAGTGTCTGGACAAGAAAACATAACCAATACTGCCTGATGAGTAAGGCTACAGAGTGCTAGATAAA
The DNA here is from genome assembly GCF_034236695.1 of Oncorhynchus nerka. NCBI lineage: Eukaryota > Metazoa > Chordata > Actinopteri > Salmoniformes > Salmonidae > Oncorhynchus > Oncorhynchus nerka. Next base: position 77,153,363 of record NC_088423.1, read on the forward strand.
GGGAAAGTAATCAAGGTAGTGATAAAGTCTAGGTGTGGGAGTATGCATGACAGAATCCCCTGATGCGCAGCTCCAGCCCCAGGGGGATGCCGGTCAGGAGGATGTCCCCGAGTAAGAGGGGCAGGCCAGTGGGTGAAGGGGGAAATCTCAGCAATATAGAATATCGTCCACCGGGACCCAACACCGCTCCTCTGGACCGTACTCCTCCCAGTCGGCCCCCATGACGTTGGGAGTCCAGGAGGGATCTGATGGCATAGGCGGGGCTCCCCTCGATGTCCAGGGGAGGTGAAAGGGTGTTATGGAGGACGGCATCAGCCAGGGGACCAGGAACCACCAGCCTGAGGGAGGAAACATGAAAAGGGTGAGAGCCGGTAGTTCGTGGGGAGCTGTGATTTATATGTTACCTTGTTGACCCTCCGGAGAACCTTGAACAGCCCCACAAACTGGGGGCTCAGCTTCATACAGGGCAGGCAGAGTGGGAGGTTCCTGGTGGAGAGCCAGACGCGAACACGGGAGTCTCACTGCGGTGGCGATCTGCCTGCTCCTTTTGTCTGCGGAGGGCCTCACCTGGGCATCGTTCAAAACCTCCTCAGTGCGCCTGAACCACTTACTCATTCACCACAGGAGCTTTGATCTGGCTCAGGGTCCATGGAGCCAGGGCTGGCTGGTATCCCAGAATACACTGGAAGGCAGTCAGCCCATTGTAGGAGTGACGCAATGAATTGTGGGCGTACTCCGCCCAGGAAAGGAATTGGGCCCACTCCCCCTACCGGTCCTGGCAGTGACTCCACAGGAACCTCCCCAGCTTCTGGTTCATCCTCTCCACCTGCCCTTTAGATGGAGGCCGGTTCCCAGAAGTGAGGCTGACCATGACCCCCAGCTTCTCCATGAAGGCTTTCCATACCCTTAACGTGAATTGGGGGCCACGGTCGGAGATTCCTCCGGAATGTCATTGCTAGAAGACCTGCTGGAACAGTCCCGCAGCAACCCGGAGAGAGGCAGGGAGACCAGAAATAGGGATAAAACTGCAGGATTTAGATAATCTGTCCACAACCACCAAATGGGTGGTGAAACCATCAGAGGGGAGATCAGTGACAAATCAATAGATGAGACCAGGTACGCTGAGGCACAGGAAGGGGAAGGAGTTTCCCTGCTAGGGCGTGCCAGGGAGTATCAAGGCACAAGGCAAGACCCAAATGCAGACACAGGAGGCAGATGGTTGGAGTCTTACAATGTTTATTAATCCCAAAGGGGTAGGCAAGAGAATGGTTGTGGAAAGGCAAAAAGGTCAAAACCAGATCAGAGTCCAGGAGGTACAGAGTGGCAGACAGGCTCGTGGTCCAGGTAGGCAGAATGGTCAGGTAGGCGGGTACAAAGTTCAGAAACAGGCAAGGGTCAAAAATGGGAGACTAGAAAAAGGAGAATGCAAAAAGCAGGAGAACAGAAAAATGCTGGTTGACTTGGAAACACACAAGACAAACTTGCACAGAGAGACCAGAAACAGGTATAAATACACTGGGGAAAATAAGCGACACCTGGAGGGGGTGGAGACAATCACAAGGACAGGTGAAACCGATCATGGCGTGACTGGGAGATTTAGTTTTGGCACATACGGAACAGGAGTTGACATAGCGAGTGATGTTCTGCGCCAAGGTGTGCCACCAGTACTTTCCAGAGATTGAATAGTGCGGGTGATACCTGGATGTCCAGCAACGACAGCTGTGTGCGCCCAGGTCCACAGCCGATCCATTATCCCTGTGGGAACATAGGTTCGCTCAGGAGGATAGGTAGCGGGTTCCATTGCCTTGGCCTGGCGAATGTCTACATCTATGTCCCAGAACACGGGGCCTACGACTCAAGAGGGCGGAATTATGGGTGCACTCAGGACAGGAACCTCTCCTGAATCGTAGAGAAGGGACATGGCATTGGCTTTGATGTTCTTTGAAGCTGGGCAATATGTCAGAGTGAAGTAGACTCTAGTGAAGAAAAGCGCCCACCTTGCTTGTCGCGGGTTCAGCCGCCTCGCTGTCCGTATGTACTCCAGGTTCCGATGGTCAGTGAGGATGAGAAATCCTTGGCGCCCTCCAGCCAGTGTCTCCACTCCTCTAATGCCAACTTCATCACCAGGTGGTCCCGATCTCCGACATCATAGTTCCTCTTAGCAAGAGACAGTTTTTTGATACATTGATACAATTTCTGTGGACTACCTTGTCATTGTGACAGGACAGCCCCCACATCCACTTCTGAAGCGTCCAACTCCACCACGAAGGACAGCATATGATTTGGGTGTTTGAGCAACATGAAACGTCCCTTCAGTAGGTGGAAGTTTTTGTTGGCTGCATTACTTCACCCCAACTTACGGGGACCACCCTTGAGGAGAGGCGATAGAGCTAAAGTTCTTAATGAAACGGCGATAGAAGTTGCATACCCCAAAAGTGCATACCCCAAAATCCGTCGTAACACATTTATGGTGGTTAGGACTGGCCATGACCTGACAGCATCGACCTTTTTACCATCCACCACTCTTTGAAGGCCGATCTGGTAACCCAAAAAGGAGACAGCATCCTGATGGAATGGCACTTCGCTTTGACATACAGATGGTTGGCCAGGAGCGTTCCAGGACTACTTGGACTTGAGCGATGTGATCCTCCAAGTTAGCCGAGTAGACCAGGATGTCATCGATATACATGACCACCTGGTTTCCGAGCATGCCCCAGAACACCTCGTTGACTAATGTCTGGAACACTGAAGGGAGCATTGGCTAATCCATAAGGCATCACAAAGTACTCGTAGTGACCAGACATTGTGCTGAAAGCCGTTTTCCATTCATCCTCATGAATGCATATAAGATTGTAGGCACTCCGCAGGTCCAATTTGGTAAAGAGTTGTTCGATCGTGGCCAGCACCAACGGGAGATGGTAGCGGTACCTTGTGGTGATGGAATTCAGACCTCTGTAATCAATGCATGGGCATAACCCTCCATCCTTCTTGGCCATGAAAAAGAAGGACTGCGAATGAAACCCTGTTGGAGCCTCATGAATGTATTCCTCCATAGCCTTGGTTTCAGCCACTGACAGAGGGTAGATGCGGCTGCACGGAGGCGCAGAGCTTGCATGCAGATCAACGGCACAGTCCCACAGGGCAATGAGGACGGAGACAGATGGCACGGGTCTTGGAGAAAACCTCCCGCAGGTCTTGGTATACCTCTGGGATGTTGGGCTGAAGGGCAACCACAGGACTCTTGACCGACATGGAACCACAGAGGAAGAGAAAGCAGGTCATCGGTGAGGCTGAGTGGTGCTGTGATGTGTGTGATAGTCCCGGATCCCAGTGGCCCACGATCCAGCACTTGAACCGGAAAAGGAGAGGAAAGCAGATATGAGGTGATGCTCAGGGAGGAGGCAAGGACCTGGTCCATAAAATTCCCTGCGGCACCGGAGTCCACTAGAGCTGTAGAAACAACAAATGAGGGACAGGCAGCCAGTGAAATCAATACTAGAAAGGGTTTGGCAGAAAGTGATGGAATACTCACTCCTAACCCAGGAGACAGATGATCATGGGGCTGTCCCTCTGCCTCTCGTGAACCCCAGGTTGGAACACACCGGACACCGTTGAAGCTGGTGCCCCTCCTGACCGTAATAGGGACAGACCCAAAGCTGTCTCCGATGGTGTCACTCAGCCGCGGGGAGGCATATGCCCCTACCTCCATTGGTTCAGGCTCTGACTCAGAATGGTCAATAGAGGAAGGAGAGAGGCGATGGAGGTGTTGACGCTCCCAAAGGAGGTTATCCAGAAGGCTGGCCATCGTGATGAATGCATCCAAGGAGAGAGTGTCGTCTTGGCAGGCCAACTCTGTCTGGACCTCTTCGTGCAGTCCCCTTCTGAATAGGGTGTAGAGCGCCGGCTCATTCCATCCTCTGGATGCTTCCACTGTCCGGACAGTGAGTGGGTACTCCGCAGTGATCTGGCCATCCTGCTGTAGTTGGAGTAGGAGCCCCCGTCTCTACTTTCCGGTGGATGATCTAAGAAACCCCTGAACAGAGCCATGAACCTCTCATAGGAACCCAGCTCATCTTCTCCCAGATGGTCGTAGCCCACTCCAACGCCCGTCCGGGCAACAGGGAAATAACCGTGGCAACCTTGGACCTCTCGGTGGTGGGGGCTCCCATCTGATGGTCGATATAGAGGGAGCACTGGAATAGAAAGCCATAGGATTTAGATGGCGTCCCGTCATATTTGTCCGGGAGGCACAATCGGCCATCACTGACCTGGGCCGACTGATGGATAGGCTGGTGTAGTGGCTCGCTGGTTCGACTTGTGGTAGAGAATCCTCCGCTAGTTCGGGGTGACGCCACCTTGGCATGATAGAAATGTTGTTGCATCCCTCCAATAAAGTTCCAGACACTTGAAATATCTATGCCAAGGTGCATTGAAGCGGTTCTGGCAGCTCATGGTGGCCCAATGCCTTATTAAGACACTTTATGTCGGAGTTTCCTTCATTTTAGCAGTTCTGTGTTCAAACCAAGCCAAATCCTGCTTGTTTTCCTGATATGAATGTAACACATGACATGAAATATTGTACTGTCAGTTGATTCATCTTTGTTGAAGAATTGCCTTTTCTTATTAAGTCAATCATCTAACTTGCCTAACAGGAATTCTATGATCCATTGCTGACAGTCGACCTATGTGTGAAATTATCATATCTGTATATGATCATGTCTACATTAATCTGCTAAAGGGAAGAATCTGTTACAGGTTTGTAGGTTAGTACTTTTTGTATCTGACCCATCTTTACATTGACAATGGAATATTCATCGTGGTCAGTCTGGAATTCATACAGAGCTCAAACCTCACTACCGTACCTAGGGCGCTCTTCCAAAATGCTATTGACTGATTTATGCCTGATAACTGGCCCAACCTGTCAATGTCTTTCACACTGCCTAGGCTATGTCATATGCCCTTGTTTCTCCACCCCAGGTGGTTTCTTTCTTAACAAAGCCTTCGCTGACTGAATAGCCTATCCACCCTTCCCCACGCATCTCCACCTAGGTCTTGCCAGAGGCTGTGTGCGGTTCAACCTTACCCAAAGGCTTGATGATTTTAGCAGCTCTGTGTTACATATTTGGCTTTTCTATCGTCATAGCTATACTTGGTTTTTGTATAGAACCATTATTACACAAGATCTTGGTAAATAGACTGAGGTTGAGAGTAAACTCAATTCAGCATACAGAAGTAATATCATACAGAGCAAGCTGATGAGCACTCTGAATAACTCAAACAAACTGTGATGATTTATGGGTGACAGCTTAATGTTAAGTGTAACTACAGGTTAGATTGAGGTAGGTTGAAACAGGAACCTTTATGTAAAAGTAAGTGTAATATTAAAACATGTTGAATAGAGTGGGAGAAATGAATCAAAATTAACTATCCAGTGTGGAGCACACATTTGAGCAACATACAGTGGGGCAAAAAAGTATTTAGTCAGCCACCAATTGTGCAAGTTCTCCCACTTAAAAAGATGAGAGAGGCCTGTAATTTTCATCATAGGTACACTTCAACTATGACAGACAAAATGAGAGAAAAAAATCCAGAAAATCACATTGTAGGATTTTTTTATGAATTTATTTGCAAATTATGGTGGAAAATAAGTATTTGGTCACCTACAAACAAGCAAGATTTCTGGCTCTATATAGGCTCTATATAGGCTCCCCAACAACACTATTGTATGTTTAATCAAATAAAATAAAAAGACATTAGCTTACTTATTTGACCATTATATTATTTCATGGGTATTTTACTGTCCCTGGTCTAATTATGTCACACATATAACCCACTTTCTGTGAGCTCAGAGTTCCTTTTTTGATGACTTGGCAGCAAATATACAGTGCCTAGAGCTGGGTAAAACTAATAAACAGTCCTAGTATTATGGTTCTACTGCATACTTTTTATCTCACAGGAATGTTGTCTACCTTCTTAGGTGGGACTTTCAATGTTGATTCAGAGTCAATACAATTATTGATCTAATTACAATTTAAATGCATATCTAATCCACTGTGGCACTTCAAGGCATAATCTTCTAAATATCTGTCCTGTCCTGTCCATAGCAATTGGCACTACACTGACTTTGATTGAAATCGAAATTGTTTGTCAAGTGCTTTGACTGTGGTGGTCTATTGAAGGGCCCATTTTTCCATTATCCATCATTCTGTTTAAGATAACATTTACATTTACATTTAAGTCATTTAGCAGACGCTCTTATCCAGAGCGACTTACAAATTGGTGCTTTCACCTTATGACATCCAGTGGAACAGCCACTTTACAATAGTGCATCTAGGTCTTTTAAGGGGGGAGGGGGGGTGAGAAGGATTACTTTATCCTATCCTAGGTATTCCTTAAAGAGGTGGGGTTTCAGGTGTCTCCGGAAGGTGGTGATTGACTCCGCTGTCCTGGCGTCGTGAGGGAGTTTGTTCCACCATTGGGGGGCCAGAGCAGCGAACAGTTTTGACTGGGCTGAGCGGGAACTGTACTTCCTCAGTGGTAGGGAGGCGAGCAGGCCAGAGGTGGATGAACGCAGTGCCCTTGTTTGGGTGTAGGGCCTGATCAGAGCCTGGAGGTACTGAGGTGCCGTTCCCCTCACAGCTCCGTAGGCAAGCACCATGGTCTTGTAGCGGATGCGAGCTTCAACTGGAAGCCAGTGGAGAGAGCGGAGGAGCGGGGTGACGTGAGAGAACTTGGGAAGGTTGAACACCAGACGGGCTGCGGCGTTCTGGATGAGTTGTAGGGGTTTAATGGCACAGGCAGGGAGCCCAGCCAACAGCGAGTTGCAGTAATCCAGACGGGAGATGACAAGTGCCTGGATTAGGACCTGCGCCGCTTCCTGTGTGAGGCAGGGTCGTACTCTGCGGATGTTGTAGAGCATGAACCTACAGGAACGGGCCACCGCCTTGATGTTATTTGATAAGGGGTTTCAAGAAACTGTAGAGAGTATTTCTCATTTTAAAGAGCCATTGAAGCCTCAACTAACCAAAAGCTGTCAGCAAAATGTCCCTTTGGACACCAACACTTGTCGTGCCAGTTGTAGACAAGTCAGTATAACATGATCATGCTATAAAGCAGGCAGAGTGCTCTTTTCTGCAATATTAGTTTTGATTTGAATGAGTATATTGATCCACTTTTTGTGTGATTGTTGTGAGGCCACAACATCAGTAAGATAAGTCATCTGTAACAGAGGACTGGTTATAATAGCAAAATAGTTTTGTAATTCACACCAACTAAGGTGGGAACCTTCCCATTTCTGTTCACGCAGTTTGACAAACACAATCAAAATAATTTGAAAGAAAACGTTTAAGTGCATAATAATACTGTGTTTGTTTTATATACAAGCCCCATGTAATTCCCTTTGTTTTATATAATCACACAAGCCCCATGTAATTCCCTTTGTTTTATATAATCACACAAGCCCCATGTAATTCACTTTGTTTTATATAATCACACATGCCCCATGTAATTCCCTTTGTTTTATATAATCACACAAGCCCCATGTGCTCCCCTTTGTTTTATATAATCACACATGCCCCATGTAATTCCCTTTGTATTATATAATCACACAAGCCCCATGTAATTCCCTTTGTTTTATATAATCACACAAGCCCCATGTGCTCCCCTTTGTTTTATATAATCACACAAGCCCCATGTACTTCCCTTTGTTTTATATAATCACACAAGCCCCATGTACTTCCCTTTGTTTTATATAATCACACAAGCCTCATGTAATTCCCTTTGTTTTATATAATCACACAAGCCCCATGTACTTCCCTTTGTTTTATATAATCACACAAGCCCCATGTACTTCCCTTTGTTTTATATAATCACACAAGCCCCATGTAATTCCCTTTGTTTTATATAATCACACAAGCCCCATGTACTTCCCTTTGTTTTATACAATCACACAAGCCCCATGTAATTCCCTTTGTTTTATATAATCACACAAGCCCCATGTAATTCACTTTGTTTTATATAATCACACAAGCCCCATGTAATTCCCTTTGTTTTATATAATTACACAAGCCCCATGTAATTCCCTTTGTTTTATATAATCACACAAGCCCCATGTAATTCCCCTTGTTTTATATAATCACACATGCCCCATGTAATTCCCTTTGTATTATATAATCACACAAGCCCCATGTAATTCACTTTGTTTTATATAATCACACAAGCCCCATGTAATTCCCTTTGTTTTATATAATTACACAAGCCCCATGTAATTCCCTTTGTTTTATATAATCACACAAGCCCCATGTAATTCCCCTTGTTTTATATAATCACACATGCCCCATGTAATTCCCTTTGTATTATATAATCACACAAGCCCCATGTATTTCCCTTTGTTTTATATAATCACACAAGCCCCATGTAATTCCCTTTGTTTTATATAATCACACAAGCCCCATGTAATTCCCTTTGTTTTATATAATCACACAAGCCCCATGTGCTCCCCTTTGTTTTATATAATCACACAAGCCCCATGTACTTCCCTTTGTTTTATATAATCACACAAGCCCCATGTGTTCCCCTTTGTTTTATATAATCACACAAGCCCCATGTAATTCCCTTTGTTTTATATAATCACACAAGCCCCATGTAATTCCCTTTGTTTTATATAATCACACATGCCCCATGTAATTCCCTTTGTTTTATATAATCACACAAGCCCCATGTAATTCCCTTTGTTTTATATAATCACACAAGCCCCATGTAATTCCCTTTGTTTTATATAATCACACAAGCCCCATGTAATTCCCTTTGTTTTATATAATCACACAAGCCCCATGTGTTCCCCTTTGTTTTATATAATCACACAAGCCCCATGTACTTCCCTTTGTTTTATATAATCACACAAGCCCCATGTGTTCCCTTTGTTTTATATAATCACACAAGCCCCATGTGTTCCCCTTTGTTTTATATAATCACACAAGCCCCATGTAATTCCCTTTGTTTTATATAATCACACAAGCCCCATGTACTTTCCTTTGTTTTATATAATCACACAAGCCCCATGTAATTCCCTTTGTTTTATATAATCACACAAGCCCCATGTAATTCCCTTTGTTTTATATAATCACACAAGCCCCATGTAATTCCCTTTGTTTTATATAATCACACAAGCCCATGTAATTCCCTTTGTTTTATATAATCACACAAGCCCCATGTAATTCCCTTTGTTTTATATAATCACACAAGCCCCATGTGTTCCCCTTAGTTTTATATAATCACACAAGCCCCATGTGTTCCCCTTAGTTTTATATAATCACACAAGCCCCATGTACTTCCCTTTGTTTTATATAATCACACAAGCCCCATGTAATTCCATGTTTTATATAATCCCCCCATGTATTTTTGTTTTATATAATCACACAAGCCCCATGTAATTCCCTTTGTTTTATATAATCACACAAGCCCCATGTAATTCCCTTTGTTTTATATAATCACACAAGCCCCATGTAATTCCCTTTGTTTTATATAATCACACAAGCCCCATGTAATTCCCTTTGTTTTATATAATCACACAAGCCCCATGTAATTCCCTTTGTTTTATATAATCACACAAGCCCCATGTAATTCCCTTTGTTTTATATAATCACACAAGCCCCATGTGTTCCCCTTTGTTTTATATAATCACACAAGCCCCATGTAATTCCCTTTGTTTTATATAATCACACAAGCCCCATGTGTTCCCCTTTGTTTTATATAATCACACAAGCCCCATGTAATTCCCTTTGTTTTATATAATCACACAAGCCCCATGTAATTCCCTTTGTTTTATATAATCACACAAGCCCCATGTAATTCCCTTTGTTTTATATAATCACACAAGCCCCATGTAATTCCCTTTGTTTTATATAATCACACAAGCCCCATGTAATTCCCTTTGTTTTATATAATCACACAAGCCCCATGTAATTCCCTTTGTTTTATATAATCACACAAGCCCCATGTAATTCCCTTTGTTTTATATAATCACACAAGCCCCATGTAATTCCCTTTGTTTTATATAATCACACATGCCCCATGTAATTCCCTTTGTTTTATATAATCACACAAGCCCCATGTAATAATCCACTTTTTGTTTTATATAATCACACAAGCCCCATGTAATTCCCTTTGTTTTATATAATCACACAAGCCCCATGTGTTCCCCTTTGTTTTATATAATCACACAAGCCCATGTAATTCCCTTTGTTTTATATAATCACACAAGCCCCATGTGTTCCCTTTGTTTTATATAATCACACAAGCCCCATGTAATTCCCTTTGTTTTATATAATCACACAAGCCCCATGTAATTCCCCTTTGTTTTATATAATCACACAAGCCCCATGTAATTCCCTTTGTTTTATATAATCACACAAGCCCCATGTAATTCCCTTTGTTTTATATAATCACACAAGCCCCATGTAATTCCTTTGTTTTATATAATCACACAAGCCCCATGTAATTCCCTTTGTTTTATATAATCACACAAGCCCCATGTAATTCCCTTTGTTTTATATAATCACACAAGCCCCATGTAATTCCCTTTGTTTTATATAATCACACAAGCCCCATGTAATTCCCTTTGTTTTATATAATCACACAAGCCCCATGTACTTCCCTTTGTTTTATATAATCACACAAGCCCCATGTAATTCCCCTTTGTTTTATATAATCACACAAGCCCCATGTAATTCCCTTTGTTTTATATAATCACACAAGCCCCATGTAATTCCCTTTGTTTTATATAATCACACAAGCCCCATGTAATTCCCTTTGTTTTATATAATCACACAAGCCCCATGTAATTCCTTTGTTTTATATAATCACACAAGCCCCATGTAATTCCCTTTGTTTTATATAATCACACAAGCCCCATGTAATTCCCTTTGTTTTATATAATCACACAAGCCCCATGTAATTCCCTTTGTTTTATATAATCACACAAGCCCCATGTAATTCCCTTTGTTTTATATAATCACACAAGCCCCATGTAATTCCCTTTGTTTTATATAATCACACAAGCCCCATGTAATTCCCTTTGTTTTATATAATCACACAAGCCCCATGTAATTCCCTTTGTTTTATATAATCACACAAGCCCCATGTAATTCCCTTTGTTTTATATAATCACACAAGCCCCATGTAATTCCCTTTGTTTTATATAATCACACAAGCCCCATGTAATTCCTTTGTTTTATATAATCACACAAGCCCCATGTAATTCCTTTGTTTTATATAATCACACAAGCCCCATGTAATTCCCTTTGTTTTATATAATCACACAAGCCCCATGTAATTCCCTTTGTTTTATATAATCACACAAGCCCCATGTAATTCACTTTGTTTTATATAATCACACAAGCCCCATGTAATTCCCTTTGTTTTATATAATCACACAAGCCCCATGTAATTCCCTTTGTTTTATATAATCACACATGCCCCATGTAATTCCCTTTGTTTTATATAATCACACAAGCCCCATGTAATTCCCTTTGTTTTATATAATCACACAAGCCCCATGTAATTCCCTTTGTTTTATATAATCACACAAGCCCCATGTAATTCCCTTTGTTTTATATAATCACACAAGCCCCATGTAATTCCCTTTGTTTTATATAATCACACAAGCCCCATGTAATTCCCTTTGTTTTATATAATCACACAAGCCCCATGTAATTCCCTTTGTTTTATATAATCACACAAGCCCCATGTAATTCCCTTTGTTTTATATAATCACACAAGCCCCATGTAATTCCCTTTGTTTTATATAATCACACAAGCCCCATGTAATTCCCTTTGTTTTATATAATCACACAAGCCCCATGTGTTCCGCTTTGTTTTATATAATCACACAAGCCCCATGTAATTCCCTTTGTTTTATATAATCACACAAGCCCCATGTAATTCCCTTTGTTTTATATAATCACACAAGCCCCATGTAATTCCCTTTGTTTTATATAATCACACAAGCCCCATGTAATTCCCTTTGTTTTATATAATCACACAAGCCCCATGTAATTCCCTTTGTTTTATATAATCACACAAGCCCCATGTAATTCCCTTTGTTTTATATAATCACACAAGCCCCATGTAATTCCCTTTGTTTTATATAATCACACAAGCCCCATGTAATTCCCTTTGTTTTATATAATCACACAAGCCCCATGTAATTCCCTTTGTTTTATATAATCACACAAGCCCCATGTAATTCCCTTTGTTTTATATAATCACACAAGCCCCATGTAATTCCCTTTGTTTTATATAATCACACAAGCCCCATGTAATTCCCTTTGTTTTATATAATCACACAAGCCCCATGTAATTCCCTTTGTTTTATATAATCACACAAGCCCCATGTAATTCCCTTTGTTTTATATAATCACACAAGCCCCATGTAATTCCCTTTGTTTTATATAATCACACAAGCCCCATGTAATTCCCTTTGTTTTATATAATCACACAAGCCCCATGTAATTCCCTTTGTTTTATATAATCACACAAGCCCCATGTAATTCCCTTTGTTTTATATAATCACACAAGCCCCATGTAATTCCCTTTGTTTTATATAATCACACAAGCCCCATGTAATTCCCTTTGTTTTATATAATCACACAAGCCCCATGTAATTCCCTTTGTTTTATATAATCACACAAGCCCCATGTAATTCCCTTTGTTTTATATAATCACACAAGCCCCATGTGTTCCCTTTGTTTTATATAATCACACAAGCCCCATGTACTTTCCTTTGTTTTATATAATCACACAAGCCCCATGTAATTCCCTTTGTTTTATATAATCACACAAGCCCCATGTAATTCCCTTTGTTTTATATAATCACACAAGCCCCATGTAATTCCCTTTGTTTTATATAATCACACAAGCCCCATGTAATTCCCTTTGTTTTATATAATCACACAAGCCCCATGTACTTCCCTTTGTTTTATATAATCACACAAGCCCCATGTGTTCCCCTTTGTTTTATATAATCACACAAGCCCCATGTAATTCCCTTTGTTTTATATAATCACACAAGCCCCATGTAATTCCCTTTGTTTTATATAATCACACAAGCCCCATGTAATTCCCTTTGTTTTATATAATCACACAAGCCCCATGTAATTCCCTTTGTTTTATATAATCACACAAGCCCCATGTAATTCCCTTTGTTTTATATAATCACACAAGCCCCATGTAATTCCTTTGTTTTATATAATCACACAAGCCCCATGTAATTCCCTTTGTTTTATATAATCACACAAGCCCCATGTAATTCCCTTTGTTTTATATAATCACACAAGCCCCATGTAATTCCCTTTGTTTTATATAATCACACAAGCCCCATGTGTTCCCCTATTCACACAAGTTTGTATTCCCTTTGTTTTATATAATCACACAAGCCCCATGTAATTCCCTTTGTTTTATATAATCACACAAGCCCCATGTAATTCCCTTTGTTTTATATAATCCCCATGTGTTCCTTTGTTTTATATAATCAGCCCCATGTAATTCCCTTTGTTTTATATAATCACACAAGCCCCATGTAATTCCCTTTGTTTTATATAATCACACAAGCCCCATGTAATTCCCTTTGTTTTATATAATCACACAAGCCCCATGTAATTCCCTTTGTTTTATATAATCACACAAGCCCCATGTAATTCCCTTTGTTTTATATAATCACACAAGCCCCATGTAATTCCCTTTGTTTTATATAATCACACAAGCCCCATGTAATTCCCTTTGTTTTATATAATCACACAAGCCCCATGTAATTCCCTTTGTTTTATATAATCACACAAGCCCCATGTGTTCCCCTTTGTTTTATATAATCACACAAGCCCCATGTAATTCCCTTTGTTTTATATAATCACACAAGCCCCATGTAATTCCTTTGTTTTATATAATCACACAAGCCCCATGTAATTCCCTTTGTTTTATATAATCACACAAGCCCCATGTAATTCCTTTGTTTTATATAATCACACAAGCCCCATGTACTTTCCTTTGTTTTATATAATCACACAAGCCCCATGTAATTCCCTTTGTTTTATATAATCACACAAGCCCCATGTAATTCCCTTTGTTTTATATAATCACACAAGCCCCATGTAATTCCCTTTGTTTTATATAATCACACAAGCCCCATGTAATTCCCTTTGTTTTATATAATCACACAAGCCCCATGTGTTCCCCTTTGTTTTATATAATCACACAAGCCCCATGTAATTCCCTTTGTTTTATATAATCACACAAGCCCCATGTACTTCCCTTTGTTTTATATAATCACACAAGCCCCATGTAATTCCCTTTGTTTTATATAATCACACAAGCCCCATGTAATTCCCTTTGTTTTATATAATCACACAAGCCCCATGTAATTCCTTTGTTTTATATAATCACACAAGCCCCATGTAATTCCCTTTGTTTTATATAATCACACAAGCCCCATGTAATTCCCTTTGTTTTATATAATCACACAAGCCCCATGTAATTCCCTTTGTTTTATATAATCACACAAGCCCCATGTAATTCCTTTGTTTTATATAATCACACAAGCCCCATGTAATTCCTTTGTTTTATATAATCACACAAGCCCCATGTAATTCCCTTTGTTTTATATAATCACACAAGCCCCATGTAATTCCCTTTGTTTTATATAATCACACAAGCCCCATGTGTTCCCATTGTTTTATATAATCACACAAGCCCCATGTAATTCCTTTGTTTTATATAATCACACAAGCCCCATGTAATTCCCTTTGTTTTATATAATCACACAAGCCCCATGTGTTCCCCTTGTTTTATATAATCACACAAGCCCCATGTAATTCCCTTTGTTTTATATAATCACACAAGCCCCATGTACTTTCCTTTGTTTTATATAATCACACAAGCCCCATGTGTTCCCCTTTGTTTTATATAATCACACAAGCCCCATGTAATTCCCTTTGTTTTATATAATCACACAAGCCCCATGTATTCCTTTGTTTTATATAATCACACAAGCCCCATGTAATTCCTTTGTTTTATATAATCACACAAGCCCCATGTAATTCCTTTGTTTTATATAATCACACAAGCCCCATGTAATTCCTTTGTTTTATATAATCACACAAGCCCCATGTAATTCCCTTTGTTTTATATAATCACACAAGCCCCATGTAATTCCCTTTGTTTTATATAATCACACAAGCCCCATGTAATTCCCTTTGTTTTATATAATCACACAAGCCCCATGTAATTCCTTTGTTTTATATAATCACACAAGCCCCATGTAATTCCTTTGTTTTATATAATCACACAAGCCCCATGTAATTCCCTTTGTTTTATATAATCACACAAGCCCCATGTAATTCCCTTTGTTTTATATAATCACACAAGCCCCATGTAATTCCTTTGTTTTATATAATCACACAAGCCCCATGTAATTCCCTTTGTTTTATATAATCACACAAGCCCCATGTAATTCCCTTTGTTTTATATAATCACACAAGCCCCATGTAATTCCTTTGTTTTATATAATCACACAAGCCCCATGTAATTCCCTTTGTTTTATATAATCACACAAGCCCCATGTGTTCCCTTTGTTTTATATAATCACACAAGCCCCATGTAATTCCCTTTGTTTTATATAATCACACAAGCCCCATGTAATTCCCTTTGTTTTATATAATCACACAAGCCCCATGTAATTCCCTTTGTTTTATATAATCACACAAGCCCCATGTAATTCCCTTTGTTTTATATAATCACACAAGCCCCATGTAATTCCCCTTAGTTTTATATAATCACACAAGCCCCATGTACTTCCCTTTGTTTTATATAATCACACAAGCCCCATGTACTTCCCTTTGTTTTATATAATCACACAAGCCCCATGTGTTCCCTTTGTTTTATATAATCACACAAGCCCCATGTAATTCCCTTTGTTTTATATAATCACACAAGCCCCATGTGTTCCCCTTTGTTTTATATAATCACACAAGCCCCATGTAATTCCCTTTGTTTTATATAATCACACAAGCCCCATGTACTTTCCTTTGTTTTATATAATCACACAAGCCCCATGTGTTCCCCTTTGTTTTATATAATCACACAAGCCCCATGTAATTCCCTTTGTTTTATATAATCACACAAGCCCCATGTAATTCCCTTTGTTTTATATAATCACACAAGCCCCATGTAATTCCCTTTGTTTTATATAATCACACAAGCCCCATGTGTTCCCTTTGTTTTATATAATCACACAAGCCCCATGTAATTCCTTTGTTTTATATAATCACACAAGCCCCATGTAATTCCCTTTGTTTTATATAATCACACAAGCCCCATGTAATTCCCTTTGTTTTATATAATCACACAAGCCCCATGTAATTCCCTTTGTTTTATATAATCACACAAGCCCCATGTAATTCCCTTTGTTTTATATAATCACACAAGCCCCATGTAATTCCCTTTGTTTTATATAATCACACAAGCCCCATGTAATTCCCTTTGTTTTATATAATCACACAAGCCCCATGTAATTCCCTTTGTTTTATATAATCACACAAGCCCCATGTAATTCCCTTTGTTTTATATAATCACACAAGCCCCATGTAATTCCCTTTGTTTTATATAATCACACAAGCCCCATGTAATTCCCTTTGTTTTATATAATCACACAAGCCCCATGTACTTCCTTTGTTTTATATAATCACACAAGCCCCATGTAATTCCTTTGTTTTATATAATCACACAAGCCCCATGTACTTCCTTTGTTTTATATAATCACACAAGCCCCATGTAATTCCCTTTGTTTTATATAATCACACAAGCCCCATGTAATTCCTTTGTTTTATATAATCACACAAGCCCCATGTAATTCCTTTGTTTTATATAATCACACAAGCCCCATGTAATTCCCTTTGTTTTATATAATCACACAAGCCCCATGTAATTCCTTTGTTTTATATAATCACACAAGCCCCATGTAATTCCTTTGTTTTATATAATCACACAAGCCCCATGTAATTCCTTTGTTTTATATAATCACACAAGCCCCATGTAATTCCCCTTTGTTTTATATAATCACACAAGCCCCATGTAATTCCCTTTGTTTTATATAATCACACAAGCCCCATGTAATTCCTTTGTTTTATATAATCACACAAGCCCCATGTAATTCCCTTTGTTTTATATAATCACACAAGCCCCATGTGTTCCTTTGTTTTATATAATCACACAAGCCCCATGTGTTTTTGTTTTATATAATCACACAAGCCCCATGTAATTCCCTTTGTTTTATATAATCACACAAGCCCCATGTACTTCCTTTGTTTTATATAATCACACAAGCCCCATGTAATTCCTTTGTTTTATATAATCACACAAGCCCCATGTAATTCCCTTTGTTTTATATAATCACACAAGCCCCATGTAATTCCCTTTGTTTTATATAATCACACAAGCCCCATGTAATTCCCTTTGTTTTATATAATCACACAAGCCCCATGTGTTCCCTTTGTTTTATATAATCACACAAGCCCCATGTAATTCCCTTTGTTTTATATAATCACACAAGCCCCATGTAATTCCCTTTGTTTTATATAATCACACAAGCCCCATGTAATTCCCTTTGTTTTATATAATCACACAAGCCCCATGTAATTCCTTTGTTTTATATAATCACACAAGCCCCATGTAATTCCCTTTGTTTTATATAATCACACAAGCCCCATGTAATTCCTTTGTTTTATATAATCACACAAGCCCCATGTACTTCCCTTTGTTTTATATAATCACACAAGCCCCATGTGTTCCCTTTGTTTTATATAATCACACAAGCCCCATGTAATTCCCTTTGTTTTATATAATCACACAAGCCCCATGTAATTCCCTTTGTTTTATATAATCACACAAGCCCCATGTGTTTCCCTTTGTTTTATATAATCACACAAGCCCCATGTAATTCCCTTTGTTTTATATAATCACACAAGCCCCATGTAATTCCTTTGTTTTATATAATCACACAAGCCCCATGTAATTCCTTTGTTTTATATAATCACACAAGCCCCATGTAATTCCCCTTTGTTTTATATAATCACACAAGCCCCATGTAATTCCTTTGTTTTATATAATCACACAAGCCCCATGTAATTCCTTTGTTTTATATAATCACACAAGCCCCATGTACTTCCCTTTGTTTTATATAATCACACAAGCCCCATGTGTTCCCCTTTGTTTTATATAATCACACAAGCCCCATGTAATTCCCTTTGTTTTATATAATCACTCACAAGCCCCATGTACAAGCCCCATGTAATTCCTTTGTTTTATATAATCACACAAGCCCCATGTAATTCCCTTTGTTTTATATAATCACACAAGCCCCATGTAATTCCCTTTGTTTTATATAATCACACAAGCCCCATGTAATTCCCTTTGTTTTATATAATCACACAAGCCCCATGTAATTCCTTTGTTTTATATAATCACACAAGCCCCATGTACTTCCCTTTGTTTTATATAATCACACAAGCCCCATGTGTTCCCCTTTGTTTTATATAATCACACAAGCCCCATGTAATTCCCCCCATTGTTTTATATAATCACACAAGCCCCATGTAATTCCCTTTGTTTTATATAATCACACAAGCCCCATGTACTTCCCTTTGTTTTATATAATCACACAAGCCCCATGTGTTTCCCTTTGTTTTATATAATCACACAAGCCCCATGTAATTCCTTGTTTTTATATAATCACACAAGCCCCATGTGTGTTCCCTTTGTTTTATATAATCACACAAGCCCCATGTAATTCCCTTTGTTTTATATAATCACACAAGCCCCATGTAATTCCCTTTGTTTTATATAATCACACAAGCCCCATGTAATTCCCTTTGTTTTATATAATCACACAAGCCCCATGTAATTCCTTTGTTTTATATAATCACACAAGCCCCATGTAATTCCCTTTGTTTTATATAATCACACAAGCCCCCCCATGTAATTCCCTTTGTTTTATATAATCACACAAGCCCCATGTGTTCCTTTGTTTTATATAATCACACAAGCCCCATGTAATTCCTTTGTTTTATATAATCACACAAGCCCCATGTACTTCCTTTGTTTTTATAATCACACAAGCCCCATGTGTTCCCCTTTGTTTTATATAATCACACATGTGTTCCTTTGTTTTATATAATCACCCCATGTACTTTGTTTGTTTTATATAATCACACAAGCCCCATGTAATTCCTTTGTTTTATATAATCACACAAGCCCCATGTGTTCCTTTGTTTTATATAATCACACAAGCCCCATGTAATTCCTTTGTTTTATATAATCACACAAGCCCCATGTAATTCCTTTGTTTTATATAATCACACAAGCCCCATGTTTCCTTTGTTTTATATAATCACACAAGCCCCATGTGTTCCCCTTTGTTTTATATAATCACACAAGCCCCATGTAATTCCTTTGTTTTATATAATCACACAAGCCCCATGTAATTCCCTTTGTTTTATATAATCACACAAGCCCCATGTAATTCCCTTTGTTTTATATAATCACACAAGCCCCATGTAATTCCTTTGTTTTATATAATCACAATTCCTTTGTTTTATATAATCACACATGTAATTCCTTTGTTTTATATAATCACACAAGCCCCATGTGTTCCCCTTTGTTTTATATAATCACACAAGCCCCATGTAATTCCCTTTGTTTTATATAATCACACAAGCCCCATGTAATTCCCTTTGTTTTATATAATCACACAAGCCCCATGTAATTCCTTTGTTTTATATAATCACACAAGCCCCATGTAATTCCCTTTGTTTTATATAATCACACATATGTAATTCCTTTGTTTTATATAATCACAAGCCCCATGTAATTCCTTTGTTTTATATAATCACACAAGCCCCATGTACCTTTGTTTTATATAATCACACAAGCCCCATGTGTTCCCCTTTGTTTATATAATCACACAAGCCCCATGTAATTCCCTTTGTTTTATATAATCACACAAGCCCCATGTAATTCCCTTTGTTTTATATAATCACACAAGCCCCATGTAATTCCCTTTGTTTTATATAATCACACAAGCCCCATGTGTTCCCCTTTGTTTTATATAATCACACAAGCCCCATGTAATTCCCTTTGTTTTATATAATCACACAAGCCCCATGTACTTCCCTTTGTTTTATATAATCACACAAGCCCCATGTGTTCCCTTTGTTTTATATAATCACACAAGCCCCATGTAATTCCCTTTGTTTTATATAATCACACAAGCCCCATGTACTTCCTTTGTTTTATATAATCACACAAGCCCCATGTAATTCCTTTGTTTTATATAATCACACAAGCCCCATGTAATTCCTTTGTTTTATATAATCACACAAGCCCCATGTAATTCCTTTGTTTTATATAATCACACAAGCCCCATGTAATTCCTTTGTTTTATATAATCACACAAGCCCCATGTGTTCCTTTGTTTTATATAATCTTGTGTTTTTGTTTTATATAATCACACAAGCCCCATGTAATTCCTTTGTTTTATATAATCACACAAGCCCCATGTAATTCCCTTTGTTTTATATAATCACACAAGCCCCATGTAATTCCTTTGTTTTATATAATCACACAAGCCCCATGTACATATAATCACACAAGCCCCATGTGTTCCCCTTTGTTTTATATAATCACACAAGCCCCATGTAATTCCTTTGTTTTATATAATCACACAAGCCCCATGTAATTCCTTTGTTTTATATAATCACACAAGCCCCATGTGTTCCTTTGTTTTATAATCACACAAGCCCCATGTAATTCCTTTGTTTTATATAATCACACAAGCCCCATGTAATTCCTTTGTTTTATATAATCACACAAGCCCCATGTAATTCCCTTTGTTTTATATAATCACACAAGCCCCATGTGTTCCCTTTGTTTTATATAATCACACAAGCCCCATGTAATTCCTTTGTTTTATATAATCACACAAGCCCCATGTAATTCCTTTGTTTTATATAATCACACAAGCCCCATGTAATTCCTTTGTTTTATATAATCACACAAGCCCCATGTGTTCCCCTTTGTTTTATATAATCACACAAGCCCCATGTAATTCCCTTTGTTTTATATAATCACACAAGCCCCATGTACTTCCCTTTGTTTTATATAATCACACAAGCCCCATGTGTTCCCCTTTGTTTTATATAATCACACAAGCCCCATGTAATTCCTTTGTTTTATATAATCACACAAGCCCCCTTTGTTTTATATTCCCAAGCCCCATTGTTTTATATAATCACACAAGCCCCATGTGTTCCCCTTTGTTTTATATAATCACACAAGCCCCATGTAATTCCCTTTGTTTTATATAATCACACAAGCCCCATGTAATTCCTTTGTTTTATATAATCACACAAGCCCCATGTAATTCCCTTTGTTTTATATAATCACACAAGCCCCATGTACTTCCCTTTGTTTTATATAATCACACAAGCCCCATGTAATTCCCTTTGTTTTATATAATCACACAAGCCCCATGTAATTCCCTTTGTTTTATATAATCACACAAGCCCCATGTAATTCCCTTTGTTTTATATAATCACACAAGCCCCATGTAATTCCTTTGTTTTATATAATCACACAAGCCCCATGTGTTCCCCTTTGTTTTATATAATCACACAAGCCCCATGTAATTCCTTTGTTTTATATAATCACACAAGCCCCATGTACTTCCCTTTGTTTTATATAATCACACAAGCCCCATGTAATTCCCTTTGTTTTATATAATCACACAAGCCCCATGTGTTCCCTTTGTTTTATATAATCACACAAGCCCCATGTAATTCCCTTTGTTTTATATAATCACACAAGCCCCATGTAATTCCTTTGTTTTATATAATCACACAAGCCCCATGTAATTCCTTTGTTTTATATAATCACACAAGCCCCATGTAATTCCTTTGTTTTATATAATCACACAAGCCCCATGTAATTCCCTTTGTTTTATATAATCACACAAGCCCCATGTAATTCCTTTGTTTTATATAATCACACAAGCCCCATGTAATTCCCTTTGTTTTATATAATCACACAAGCCCCATGTAATTCCCTTTGTTTTATATAATCACACAAGCCCCATGTAATTCCTTTGTTTTATATAATCACACAAGCCCCATGTACTTCCCTTTGTTTTATATAATCACACAAGCCCCATGTAATTCCTTTGTTTTATATAATCACACAAGCCCCATGTAATTCCTTTGTTTTATATAATCACACAAGCCCCATGTGTTCCTTTGTTTTATATAATCACACAAGCCCCATGTAATTCCCTTTGTTTTATATAATCACACAAGCCCCATGTAATTCCCTTTGTTTTATATAATCACACAAGCCCCATGTAATTCCCTTTGTTTTATATAATCACACAAGCCCCATGTAATTCCCTTTGTTTTATATAATCACACAAGCCCCATGTAATTCCTTTGTTTTATATAATCACACAAGCCCCATGTAATTCCCTTTGTTTTATATAATCACACAAGCCCCATGTAATTCCCTTTGTTTTATATAATCACACAAGCCCCATGTAATTCCCTTTGTTTTATATAATCACACAAGCCCCATGTGTTCCCTTTGTTTTATATAATCACACAAGCCCCATGTAATTCCCTTTGTTTTATATAATCACACAAGCCCCATGTAATTCCCTTTGTTTTATATAATCACACAAGCCCCATGTAATTCCCTTTGTTTTATATAATCACACAAGCCCCATGTACTTCCTTTGTTTTATATAATCACACAAGCCCCATGTACTTCCTTTGTTTTATATAATCACACAAGCCCCATGTGTTCCCCTTTGTTTTATATAATCACACAAGCCCCATGTAATTCCCTTTGTTTTATATAATCACACAAGCCCCATGTGTTCCCTTTGTTTTATATAATCACACAAGCCCCATGTAATTCCCTTTGTTTTATATAATCACACAAGCCCCATGTACTTCCCTTTGTTTTATATAATCACACAAGCCCCATGTACTTCCCTTTGTTTTATATAATCACACAAGCCCCATGTAATTCCTTTGTTTTATATAATCACACAAGCCCCATGTAATTCCCTTTGTTTTATATAATCACACAAGCCCCATGTAATTCCCTTTGTTTTATATAATCACACAAGCCCCATGTAATTCCCTTTGTTTTATATAATCACACAAGCCCCATGTAATTCCCTTTGTTTTATATAATCACACAAGCCCCATGTAATTCCTTTGTTTTATATAATCACACAAGCCCCATGTAATTCCTTTGTTTTATATAATCACACAAGCCCCATGTACTTCCTTTGTTTTATATAATCACACAAGCCCCATGTAATTCCTTTGTTTTATATAATCACACAAGCCCCATGTGTTCCCTTTGTTTTATATAATCACACAAGCCCCATGTAATTCCCTTTGTTTTATATAATCACACAAGCCCCATGTGTTCCCTTTGTTTTATATAATCACACAAGCCCCATGTAATTCCTTTGTTTTATATAATCACACAAGCCCCATGTAATTCCCTTTGTTTTATATAATCACACAAGCCCCATGTAATTCCTTTGTTTTATATAATCACACAAGCCCCATGTAATTCCCTTTGTTTTATATAATCACACAAGCCCCATGTAATTCCCTTTGTTTTATATAATCACACAAGCCCCATGTGTTCCCCTTTGTTTTATATAATCACACAAGCCCCATGTAATTCCCTTTGTTTTATATAATCACACAAGCCCCATGTACTTCCCTTTGTTTTATATAATCACACAAGCCCCATGTGTTCCCCTTTGTTTTATATAATCACACAAGCCCCATGTAATTCCCTTTGTTTTATATAATCACACAAGCCCCATGTAATTCCCTTTGTTTTATATAATCACACAAGCCCCATGTGTTCCCCTTTGTTTTATATAATCACACAAGCCCCATGTAATTCCCACAAGCCCCATTGTTTTTTTTATATAATCACACAAGCCCCATGTAATTCACTTTGTTTTATATAATCACACAAGCCCCATGTACTTCCCTTTGTTTTATATAATCACACAAGCCCCATGTAATTCCCTTTGTTTTATATAATCACACAAGCCCCATGTAATTCCCTTTGTTTTATATAATCACACAAGCCCCATGTAATTCCTTTGTTTTATATAATCACACAAGCCCCATGTACTTCCTTTGTTTTATATAATCACACAAGCCCCATGTGTTCCCCTTTGTTTTATATAATCACACAAGCCCCATGTAATTCCCCTTAGTTTTATATAATCACACAAGCCCCATGTACTTCCCTTTGTTTTATATAATCACACAAGCCCCATGTACTTCCCTTTGTTTTATATAATCACACAAGCCCCATGTAATTCCCTTTGTTTTATATAATCACACAAGCCCCATGTAATTCCTTTGTTTTATATAATCACACAAGCCCCATGTGTTCCCTTTGTTTTATATAATCACAAGCCCCATGTAATTCCCTTTGTTTTATATAATCACACAAGCCCCATGTAATTCCCTTTGTTTTATATAATCACACAAGCCCCATGTAATTCCCTTTGTTTTATATAATCACACAAGCCCCATGTAATTCCTTTGTTTTATATAATCACACAAGCCCCATGTAATTCCCTTTGTTTTATATAATCACACAAGCCCCATGTAATTCCCTTTGTTTTATATAATCACACAAGCCCCATGTAATTCCCTTTGTTTTATATAATCACACAAGCCCCATGTAATTCCCTTTGTTTTATATAATCACACAAGCCCCATGTGTTCCCCTTTGTTTTATATAATCACACAAGCCCCATGTAATTCCCTTTGTTTTATATAATCACACAAGCCCCATGTACCCCTTTGTTTTATATAATCACACAAGCCCCATGTGTTCCCTTTGTTTTATATAATCACACAAGCCCCATGTAATTCCCTTTGTTTTATATAATCACACAAGCCCCATGTAATTCCCTTTGTTTTATATAATCACACAAGCCCCATGTAATTCCCTTTGTTTTATATAATCACACAAGCCCCATGTAATTCCCTTTGTTTTATATAATCACACAAGCCCCATGTAATTCCTTTGTTTTATATAATCACACAAGCCCCATGTAATTCCCTTTGTTTTATATAATCACACAAGCCCCATGTAATTCCCTTTGTTTTATATAATCACACAAGCCCCATGTGTTCCCCTTTGTTTTATATAATCACACAAGCCCCATGTAATTCCCTTTGTTTTATATAATCACACAAGCCCCATGTAATTCCCTTTGTTTTATATAATCACACAAGCCCCATGTAATTCCTTTGTTTTATATAATCACACAAGCCCCATGTAATTCCTTTGTTTTATATAATCACACAAGCCCCATGTAATTCCCTTTGTTTTATATAATCACACAAGCCCCATGTGTTTTTGTTTTATATAATCACACAAGCCCCATGTAATTCCCTTTGTTTTATATAATCACACAAGCCCCATGTAATTCCCTTTGTTTTATATAATCACACAAGCCCCATGTGTTCCCCTTTGTTTTATATAATCACACAAGCCCCATGTAATTCCCTTTGTTTTATATAATCACACAAGCCCCATGTAATTCCCTTTGTTTTATATAATCACACAAGCCCCATGTAATTCCCTTTGTTTTATATAATCACACAAGCCCCATGTAATTCCCTTTGTTTTATATAATCACACAAGCCCCATGTAATTCCTTTGTTTTATATAATCACACAAGCCCCATGTAATTCCCTTTGTTTTATATAATCACACAAGCCCCATGTAATTCCCTTTGTTTTATATAATCACACAAGCCCCATGTACTTCGCTTTGTTTTATATAATCACACAAGCCCCATGTGTTCCCCTTTGTTTTATATAATCACACATGCCCCATGTACTTCCCTTTGTTTTATATAATCACACAAGCCCCATGTAATTCCCTTTGTTTTATATAATCACACAAGCCCCATGTGTTCCCCTTTGTTTTATATAATCACACAAGCCCCATGTAATTCCCTTTGTTTTATATAATCACACAAGCCCCATGTACTTCCCTTTGTTTTATATAATCACACAAGCCCCATGTGTTCCCCTTTGTTTTATATAATCACACAAGCCCCATGTAATTCCCTTGTTTTATATAATCACACAAGCCCCATGTAATTCCCTTTGTTTTATATAATCACACAAGCCCCATGTACCCCTTTGTTTTATATAATCACACAAGCCCCATGTAATTCCCTTTGTTTTATATAATCACACAAGCCCCATGTAATTCACTTTGTTTTATATAATCACACAAGCCCCATGTAATTCCCTTTGTTTTATATAATTACACAAGCCACATGTGTTCCCCTTTGTTTTATATAATCACACAAGCCCCATGTAATTCCCTTTATTTTATATAATCACACAAGCCCCATGTACTTTCCTTTGTTTTATATAATCACACAAGCCCCATGTAATTCCCTTTGTTTTATATAATCACACAAGCCCCATGTAATTCCCTTTGTTTTATATAATCACACAAGCCCCATGTAATTCCCTTTGTTTTATATAATCACACAAGCCCCATGTACTTCCCTTTGTTTTATATAATCACACAAGCCCCATGTAATTCCTTTGTTTTATATAATCACACAAGCCCCATGTAATTCCTTTGTTTTATATAATCACACAAGCCCCATGTAATTCCCTTGTTTTATATAATCACACAAGCCCCATGTAATTCCCTTTGTTTTATATAATCACACAAGCCCCATGTAATTCCCTTTGTTTTATATAATCACACAAGCCCCATGTACTTCCCTTTGTTTTATATAATCACACAAGCCCCATGTAATTCCCTTTGTTTTATATAATCACACAAGCCCCATGTAATTCCCTTTGTTTTATATAATCACATATAATCACACAAGCCCCATGTAATTCCCTTTGTTTTATATAATCACACAAGCCCCATGTAATTCCCTTTGTTTTATATAATCACACAAGCCCCATGTGTTTTATATAATCACACAAGCCCCATGTAATTCCCTTTGTTTTATATAATCACACAAGCCCCATGTAATTCCCTTTGTTTTATATAATCACACAAGCCCCATGTGTTCCCCTTTGTTTTATATAATCACACAAGCCCCATGTAATTCCCTTTGTTTTATATAATCACACAAGCCCCATGTACTTCCCTTTGTTTTATATAATCACACAAGCCCCATGTAATTCCCTTTGTTTTATATAATCACACAAGCCCCATGTAATTCCCTTTGTTTTATATAATCACACAAGCCCCATGTAATTCCCTTTGTTTTATATAATCACACAAGCCCCATGTAATTCCCTTTGTTTTATATAATCACACAAGCCCCATGTAATTCCCTTTGTTTTATATAATCACACAAGCCCCATGTACTTCCCTTTGTTTTATATAATCACACAAGCCCCATGTAATTCCCTTTGTTTTATATAATCACACAAGCCCCATGTAATTCCTTTGTTTTATATAATCACACAAGCCCCATGTAATTCCTTTGTTTTATATAATCACACAAGCCCCATGTAATTCCCTTTGTTTTATATAATCACACAAGCCCCATGTAATTCCCTTTGTTTTATATAATCACACAAGCCCCATGTAATTCCCTTTGTTTTATATAATCACACAAGCCCCATGTGTTCCCTTTGTTTTATATAATCACACAAGCCCCATGTAATTCCTTTGTTTTATATAATCACACAAGCCCCATGTAATTCCCTTTGTTTTATATAATCACACAAGCCCCATGTAATTCCCCTTTGTTTTATATAATCACACAAGCCCCATGTAATTCCCTTTGTTTTATATAATCACACAAGCCCCATGTGTTTTTGTTTTATATAATCACACAAGCCCCATGTAATTCCCTTTGTTTTATATAATCACACAAGCCCCATGTAATTCCCTTTGTTTTATATAATCACACAAGCCCCATGTAATTCCCCTTTGTTTTATATAATCACACAAGCCCCATGTAATTCCCTTTGTTTTATATAATCACACAAGCCCCATGTAATTCCTTTGTTTTATATAATCACACAAGCCCCATGTTTCCTTTGTTTTATATAATCACACAAGCCCCATGTAATTCCTTTGTTTTATATAATCACACAAGCCCCATGTAATTCCCTTTGTTTTATATAATCACACAAGCCCCATGTAATTCCTTTGTTTTATATAATCACACAAGCCCCATGTAATCACACATTCCCTTTGTTTTATATAATCACACAAGCCCCATGTGTTCCCTTTGTTTTATATAATCACACAAGCCCCATGTAATTCCCTTTGTTTTATATAATCACACAAGCCCCATGTAATTTCCTTTGTTTTATGTACCATGTACATATAATCACACAAGCCCCATGTATTCCTTTGTTTTATATAATCCCCCCATTTGTTCCCTTTGTTTTATATAATCACACAAGCCCCATGTAATTCCCTTTGTTTTATATAATCACACAAGCCCCATGTGTTCCCTTTGTTTTATATAATCACACAAGCCCCATGTAATTCCTTTGTTTTATATAATCACACAAGCCCCATGTAATTCCCTTTGTTTTATATAATCACACAAGCCCCATGTAATTCCCTTTGTTTTATATAATCATGTGTTTCCTTTGTTTTATATAATCACACAAGCCCCATGTGTTCCTTTGTTTTATATCCACAAGCCCCATGTGTTCCCTTTGTTTTATCATAATCCAAACCCCATTTTGTTTTATATAATCAAGCCCCATGTGTTCCCTTTGTTTTATATAATCACACAAGCCCCATGTAATTCCCTTTGTTTTATATAATCACACAAGCCCCATGTACTTCCCCTTTGTTTTTGTATAATCACACAAGCCCCATGTAATTCCCTTTGTTTTATATAATCACACAAGCCCCATGTACTTCCTTTGTTTTATATAATCACACAAGCCCCATGTTTCCCTTTGTTTTATATAATCACACAAGCCCCATGTAATTCCCTTTGTTTTATATAATCACACAAGCCCCATGTTTCCCTTTTTTTATATAATCACACAAGCCCCATGTACCTTTGTTTTATATAATCACCTTTGTTTTATATAATCACACAAGCCCCATGTAATTCCTTTGTTTTATATAATCACACAAGCCCCATGTAATTCCCTTTGTTTTATATAATCACACAAGCCCCATGTAATTCCTTTGTTTTATATAATCACACCCCATGTACTTCCTTTGTTTTATATATGTAATTCCCTTTTTGTTTTATATAATCACACAAGCCCCATGTAATTCCTTTGTTTTATATAATCACACAAGCCCCATGTAATTCCCTTTGTTTTATATAATCACACAAGCCCCATGTAATTTCCTTTGTTTTATATAATACACAAGCCCCATGTGTTCCTTTGTTTTATATAATCACACAAGCCCCATGTAATTCCTTTGTTTTATATAATCACACAAGCCCCATGTAATTCCTTTGTTTTATATAATCACACAAGCCCCATGTAATTCCCTTTGTTTTATATAATCACACAAGCCCCATGTACTTCCCTTTGTTTTATATAATCACACAAGCCCCATGTAATTCCCTTTGTTTTATATAATCACACAAGCCCCATGTAATTCCTTTGTTTTATATAATCACACAAGCCCCATGTAATTCCTTTGTTTTATATAATCACACAAGCCCCATGTAATTCCCCTTTGTTTTATATAATCACACAAGCCCCATGTAATTCCCTTTGTTTTATATAATCACACAAGCCCCATGTAATTCCCTTTGTTTTATATAATCACACAAGCCCCATGTACTTCCTTTGTTTTATATAATCACACAAGCCCCATGTAATTCCTTTGTTTTATATAATCACACAAGCCCCATGTGTTCCCTTTGTTTTATATAATCACACAAGCCCCATGTAATTCCCTTTGTTTTATATAATCACACAAGCCCCATGTAATTCCCTTTGTTTTATATAATCACACAAGCCCCATGTAATTCCCTTTGTTTTATATAATCACACAAGCCCCATGTAATTCCCTTTGTTTTATATAATCACACAAGCCCCATGTAATTCCCTTTGTTTTATATAATCACACAAGCCCCATGTGTTCCCTTTGTTTTATATAATCACACAAGCCCCATGTACTTCCCTTTGTTTTATATAATCACACAAGCCCCATGTGTTCCCTTTGTTTTATATAATCACACAAGCCCCATGTAATTCCTTTGTTTTATATAATCACACAAGCCCCATGTACTTCCCTTTGTTTTATATAATCACACAAGCCCCATGTGTTCCCTTTGTTTTATATAATCACACAAGCCCCATGTAATTCCCTTTGTTTTATATAATCACACAAGCCCCATGTACTTCCTTTGTTTTATATAATCACACAAGCCCCATGTGTTCCCTTTGTTTTATATAATCACACAAGCCCCATGTAATTCCCTTTGTTTTATATAATCACACAAG
Organism: Oncorhynchus nerka; assembly: GCF_034236695.1. Taxonomy (NCBI): domain Eukaryota; kingdom Metazoa; phylum Chordata; class Actinopteri; order Salmoniformes; family Salmonidae; genus Oncorhynchus; species Oncorhynchus nerka. Next base: position 77,183,953 of record NC_088423.1, read on the forward strand.
CCCCATGTACTTCCCTTTGTTTTATATAATCACACAAGCCCCATGTGTTCCTTTGTTTTATATAATCACACAAGCCCCATGTAATTCCTTTGTTTTATATAATCACACAAGCCCCATGTAATTCCCTTTGTTTTATATAATCACACAAGCCCCATGTACTTCCCCTTTGTTTTATATAATCACACAAGCCCCATGTAATTCCTTTGTTTTATATAATCACACAAGCCCCATGTAATTCCTTTGTTTTATATAATCACACAAGCCCCATGTAATTCCCTTTGTTTTATATAATCACACAAGCCCCATGTAATTCCCTTTGTTTTATATAATCACACAAGCCCCATGTAATTCCTTTGTTTTATATAATCACACAAGCCCCATGTAATTCCCTTTGTTTTATATAATCACACAAGCCCCATGTAATTCCCTTTGTTTTATATAATCACACAAGCCCCATGTAATTCCCTTTGTTTTATATAATCACACAAGCCCCATGTAATTCCTTTGTTTTATATAATCACACAAGCCCCATGTAATTCCCTTTGTTTTATATAATCACACAAGCCCCATGTAATTCCTTTGTTTTATATAATCACACAAGCCCCATGTAATTCCCTTTGTTTTATATAATCACACAAGCCCCATGTAATTCCTTTGTTTTATATAATCACACAAGCCCCATGTAATTCCCTTTGTTTTATATAATCACACAAGCCCCATGTAATTCCCTTTGTTTTATATAATCACACAAGCCCCATGTATTCCATGTTTTATATTCCCCTTTGTTTTATATAATCACACAAGCCCCATGTAATTCCCTTTGTTTTATATAATCACACAAGCCCCATGTAATTCCCTTTGTTTTATATAATCACACAAGCCCCATGTGTTCCCCTTTGTTTTATATAATCACACAAGCCCCATGTAATTCCCTTTGTTTTATATAATCACACAAGCCCCATGTAATTCCCTTTGTTTTATATAATCACACAAGCCCCATGTAATTCCCTTTGTTTTATATAATCACACAAGCCCCATGTAATTCCCTTTGTTTTATATAATCACACAAGCCCCATGTACTTCCTTTGTTTTATATAATCACACAAGCCCCATGTGTTTCCCTTTGTTTTATATAATCACACAAGCCCCATGTAATTCCTTTGTTTTATATAATCACACAAGCCCCATGTAATTCCTTTGTTTTATATAATCACACAAGCCCCATGTAATTCCCTTTGTTTTATATAATCACACAAGCCCCATGTACTTCCCTTTGTTTTATATAATCACACAAGCCCCATGTAATTCCCTTTGTTTTATATAATCACACAAGCCCCATGTAATTCCCTTTGTTTTATATAATCACACAAGCCCCATGTACTTCCCTTTGTTTTATATAATCACACAAGCCCCATGTACTTCCCTTTGTTTTATATAATCACACAAGCCCCATGTAATTCCCTTTGTTTTATATAATCACACAAGCCCCATGTAATTCCCTTTGTTTTATATAATCACACAAGCCCCATGTAATTCCTTTGTTTTATATAATCACACAAGCCCCATGTACTTCCCTTTGTTTTATATAATCACACAAGCCCCATGTGTTCCCCTTTGTTTTATATAATCACACAAGCCCCATGTAATTCCCTTTGTTTTATATAATCACACAAGCCCCATGTACTTCCCTTTGTTTTATATAATCACACAAGCCCCATGTAATTCCTTTGTTTTATATAATCACACAAGCCCCATGTAATTCCCTTTGTTTTATATAATCACACAAGCCCCATGTAATTCCCTTTGTTTTATATAATCACACAAGCCCCATGTAATTCCCTTTGTTTTATATAATCACACAAGCCCCATGTAATTCCTTTGTTTTATATAATCACACAAGCCCCATGTAATTCCCTTTGTTTTATATAATCACACATGCCCCATGTAATTCCCTTTGTTTTATATAATCACACAAGCCCCATGTAATTCCCTTTGTTTTATATAATCACACAAGCCCCATGTAATTCCCTTTGTTTTATATAATCACACAAGCCCCATGTAATTCCCTTTGTTTTATATAATCACACAAGCCCCATGTACTTCCCTTTGTTTTATATAATCACACAAGCCCCATGTCCTTTGTTTTATATAATCACACAAGCCCCATGTAATTCCCTTTGTTTTATATAATCACACAAGCCCCATGTAATTCCCTTTGTTTTATATAATCACACAAGCCCCATGTAATTCCTTTGTTTTATATAATCACACAAGCCCCATGTAATTCCCTTTGTTTTATATAATCACACAAGCCCCATGTAATTCCCTTTGTTTTATATAATCACACAAGCCCCATGTAATTCCCTTTGTTTTATATAATCACACAAGCCCCATGTAATTCCCTTTGTTTTATATAATCACACCTTTGTTTTATATAATCACACAAGCCCCATGTACTTCCCTTTGTTTTATATAATCACACAAGCCCCATGTGTTCCCCTTTGTTTTATATAATCACACAAGCCCCATGTAATTCCTTTGTTTTATATAATCACACAAGCCCCATGTACTTCCCTTTGTTTTATATAATCACACAAGCCCCATGTGTTCCCTTTGTTTTATATAATCACACAAGCCCCATGTAATTCCCTTTGTTTTATATAATCACACAAGCCCCATGTAATTCCCTTTGTTTTATATAATCACACAAGCCCCATGTGTTCCCTTTGTTTTATATAATCACACAAGCCCCATGTAATTCCCTTTGTTTTATATAATCACACAAGCCCCATGTTTCCCTTTGTTTTATATAATCACACAAGCCCCATGTACTTCCCTTTGTTTTATATAATCACACAAGCCCCATGTAATTCCCTTTGTTTTATATAATCACACAAGCCCCATGTACCCTTTGTTTTATATAATCACACAAGCCCCATGTAATTCCCTTTGTTTTATATAATCACACAAGCCCCATGTAATTCCCTTTGTTTTATATAATCACACAAGCCCCATGTGTTCCCTTTGTTTTATATAATCACACAAGCCCCATGTAATTCCCTTTGTTTTATATAATCACACAAGCCCCATGTAATTCCTTTGTTTTATATAATCACACAAGCCCCATGTAATTCCCTTTGTTTTATATAATCACACAAGCCCCATGTAATTCCCTTTGTTTTATATAATCACACAAGCCCCATGTAATTCCTTTGTTTTATATAATCACACAAGCCCCATGTAATTCCCTTTGTTTTATATAATCACACAAGCCCCATGTAATTCCCTTTGTTTTATATAATCACACAAGCCCCATGTGTTCCCCTTTGTTTTATATAATCACACAAGCCCCATGTAATTCCCTTTATTTTATATAATCACACAAGCCCCATGTACTTTCCTTTGTTTTATATAATCACACAAGCCCCATGTAATTCACTTTGTTTCATATAATCACACAAGCCCCATGTGTTCCCCTTTGTTTTATATAATCACACAAGCCCCATGTAATTCCCTTTGTTTTATATAATCACACAAGCCCCATGTAATTCCCTTTGTTTTATATAATCACACAAGCCCCATGTAATTCCCTTTGTTTTATATAATCACACAAGCCCCATGTAATTCCCTTTGTTTTATATAATCACACAAGCCCCATGTAATTCCTTTGTTTTATATAATCACACAAGCCCCATGTAATTCCCTTTGTTTTATATAATCACACAAGCCCCATGTAATCCCTTTGTTTTATATAATCACACAAGCCCCATGTAATTCCCTTTGTTTTATATAATCACACAAGCCCCATGTAATTCCCTTTGTTTTATATAATCACACAAGCCCCATGTACTTCCCTTTGTTTTATATAATCACACAAGCCCCATGTAATTCCCTTTGTTTTATATAATCACACAAGCCCCATGTACTTCCCTTTGTTTTATATAATCACACAAGCCCCATGTAATTCCTTTGTTTTATATAATCACACAAGCCCCATGTGTTCCCTTTGTTTTATATAATCACACAAGCCCCATGTACTTCCCTTTGTTTTATATAATCACACAAGCCCCATGTGTTCCCCTTTGTTTTATATAATCACACAAGCCCCATGTAATTCCCTTTGTTTTATATAATCACACAAGCCCCATGTACTTCCCTTTGTTTTATATAATCACACAAGCCCCATGTAATTCCCTTTGTTTTATATAATCACACAAGCCCCATGTAATTCCCTTTGTTTTATATAATCACACAAGCCCCATGTAATTCCCTTTGTTTTATATAATCACACAAGCCCCATGTAATTCCCTTTGTTTTATATAATCACACAAGCCCCATGTAATTCCCTTTGTTTTATATAATCACACAAGCCCCATGTACTTCCCTTTGTTTTATATAATCACACAAGCCCCATGTAATTCCCTTTGTTTTATATAATCACACAAGCCCCATGTACTTCCCTTTGTTTTATATAATCACACAAGCCCCATGTAATTCCCTTTGTTTTATATAATCACACAAGCCCCATGTGTTCCCCTTAGTTTTATATAATCACACAAGCCCCATGTATTTCCCTTTGTTTTATATAATCACACAAGCCCCATGTACTTCCCTTTGTTTTATATAATCACACAAGCCCCATGTAATTCCCTTTGTTTTATATAATCAATGTAATTCCCTTTGTTTTATATAATCACACAAGCCCCATGTAATTCCCTTTGTTTTATATAATCACACAAGCCCCATGTAATTCCCTTTGTTTTATATAATCACACAAGCCCCATGTAATTCCCTTTGTTTTATATAATCACACAAGCCCCATGTAATTCCTTTGTTTTATATAATCACACAAGCCCCATGTACTTCCTTTGTTTTATATAATCACACAAGCCCCATGTAATTCCCTTTGTTTTATATAATCACACAAGCCCCATGTAATTCCCTTTGTTTTATATAATCACACAAGCCCCATGTACTTCCCTTTGTTTTATATAATCACACAAGCCCCATGTAATTCCCTTTGTTTTATATAATCACACAAGCCCCATGTGTTCCCCTTAGTTTTATATAATCACTGGGCCCCATGTACATATAATCACACAAGCCCCATGTAATTCCCTTTGTTTTATATAATCACACAAGCCCCATGTAATTCCCTTTGTTTTATATAATCACACAAGCCCCATGTAATTCCCTTTGTTTTATATAATCACACAAGCCCCATGTAATTCCCTTTGTTTTATATAATCACACAAGCCCCATGTAATTCCCTTTGTTTTATATAATCACACATGCCCCATGTAATTCCCTTTGTTTTATATAATCACACAAGCCCCATGTAATTCCCTTTGTTTTATATAATCACACAAGCCCCATGTAATTCCCTTTGTTTTATATAATCACACAAGCCCCATGTACTTCCCTTTGTTTTATATAATCACACAAGCCCCATGTACTTCCCTTTGTTTTATATAATCACACAAGCCCCATGTAATTCCCTTTGTTTTATATAATCACACAAGCCCCATGTAATTCCCTTTGTTTTATATAATCACACAAGCCCCCTTTGTTTTATATAATCACACAAGTAATGTGTTCCCCTTTGTTTTATATAATCACACAAGCCCCATGTACTTCCCTTTGTTTTATATAATCACACAAGCCCCATGTGTTCCCTTTGTTTTATATAATCACACAAGCCCCATGTAATTCCCTTTGTTTTATATAATCACACAAGCCCCATGTAATTCCCTTTGTTTTATATAATCACACAAGCCCCATGTAATTCCCTTTGTTTTATATAATCACACAAGCCCCATGTAATTCCCTTTGTTTTATATAATCACACAAGCCCCATGTAATTCCCTTTGTTTTATATAATCACACAAGCCCCATGTGTTCCCTTTGTTTTATATAATCACACAAGCCCCATGTAATTCCCTTTGTTTTATATAATCACACAAGCCCCATGTAATTCCCCTTTGTTTTATATAATCACACAAGCCCCATGTAATTCCCTTGTTTTATATAATCACACAAGCCCCATGTAATTCCCTTTGTTTTATATAATCACACAAGCCCCATGTACTTCCCTTTGTTTTATATAATCACACAAGCCCCATGTGTTCCCTTTGTTTTATATAATCACACAAGCCCCATGTAATTCCTTTGTTTTATATAATCACACAAGCCCCATGTACTTCCCTTTGTTTTATATAATCACACAAGCCCCATGTGTTCCCCTTTGTTTTATATAATCACACAAGCCCCATGTAATTCCCCTTAGTTTTATATAATCACACAAGCCCCATGTAATTCCCTTTGTTTTATATAATCACACAAGCCCCATGTAATTCCCTTTGTTTTATATAATCACACAAGCCCCATGTAATTCCTTTTGTTTTATATAATCACACAAGCCCCATGTACTTCCTTTGTTTTATATAATCACACAAGCCCCATGTGTTCCCTTTGTTTTATATAATCACACAAGCCCCATGTAATTCCCTTTGTTTTATATAATCACACAAGCCCCATGTACTTTCCTTTGTTTTATATAATCACACAAGCCCCATGTAATTCCCTTTGTTTTATATAATCACACAAGCCCCATGTAATTCCCTTTGTTTTATATAATCACACAAGCCCCATGTAATTCCCTTTGTTTTATATAATCACACAAGCCCCATGTGTTCCCCTTTGTTTTATATAATCACACAAGCCCCATGTAATTCCCTTTGTTTTATATAATCACACAAGCCCCATGTAATTCCCTTTGTTTTATATAATCACACAAGCCCCATGTAATTCCCTTTGTTTTATATAATCACACAAGCCCCATGTAATTCCCTTTGTTTTATATAATCACACAAGCCCCATGTAATTCCCTTTGTTTTATATAATCACACAAGCCCCATGTAATTCCCTTTGTTTTATATAATCACACAAGCCCCATGTAATTCCTTTGTTTTATATAATCACACAAGCCCCATGTGTTCCCTTTGTTTTATATAATCACACAAGCCCCATGTAATTCCCTTTGTTTTATATAATCACACAAGCCCCATGTAATTCCCTTTGTTTTATATAATCACACAAGCCCCATGTAATTCCCTTTGTTTTATATAATCACACAAGCCCCATGTAATTCCCTTTGTTTTATATAATCACACAAGCCCCATGTAATTCCCTTTGTTTTATATAATCACACAAGCCCCATGTTTCCTTTGTTTTATATAATCACACAAGCCCCATGTACTTCCCTTTGTTTTATATAATCACACAAGCCCCATGTAATTCCCTTTGTTTTATATAATCACACAAGCCCCATGTAATTCCCTTTGTTTTATATAATCACACAAGCCCCATGTAATTCCCTTTGTTTTATATAATCACACAAGCCCCATGTAATTCCCTTTGTTTTATATAATCACACAAGCCCCATGTACTTCCCTTTGTTTTATATAATCACACAAGCCCCATGTAATTCCCTTTGTTTTATATAATCACACAAGCCCCATGTAATTCCCTTTGTTTTATATAATCACACAAGCCCCATGTAATTCCCTTTGTTTTATATAATCACACAAGCCCCATGTAATTCCCTTTGTTTTATATAATCACACAAGCCCCATGTACTTCCCTTTGTTTTATATAATCACACAAGCCCCATGTAATTCCCTTTGTTTTATATAATCACACAAGCCCCATGTAATTCCCTTTGTTTTATATAATCACACAAGCCCCATGTAATTCCCTTTGTTTTATATAATCACACAAGCCCCATGTACTTCCCTTTGTTTTATATAATCACACAAGCCCCATGTGTTCCCCTTTGTTTTATATAATCACACAAGCCCCATGTAATTCCCTTTGTTTTATATAATCACACAAGCCCCATGTACTTCCCTTTGTTTTATATAATCAATGTAATTCCCCTTTGTTTTATATAATCACACAAGCCCCATGTAATTCCCTTTGTTTTATATAATCACACAAGCCCCATGTAATTCCCTTTGTTTTATATAATCACACAAGCCCCATGTAATTCCCTTTGTTTTATATAATCACACAAGCCCCATGTAATTCCCTTTGTTTTATATAATCACACAAGCCCCATGTACTTCCCTTTGTTTTATATAATCACACAAGCCCCATGTAATTCCCTTTGTTTTATATAATCACACAAGCCCCATGTAATTCCCTTTGTTTTATATAATCACACAAGCCCCATGTACTTCCCTTTGTTTTATATAATCACACAAGCCCCATGTACTTCCCTTTGTTTTATATAATCACACAAGCCCCATGTAATTCCCTTTGTTTTATATAATCACACAAGCCCCATGTAATTCCCTTTGTTTTATATAATTACACAAGCCACATGTGTTCCCCTTTGTTTTATATAATCACACAAGCCCCATGTAATTCCCTTTGTTTTATATAATCACACAAGCCCCATGTAATTCCCTTTGTTTTATATAATCACACAAGCCCCATGTAATTCCCTTTGTTTTATATAATCACACAAGCCCCATGTAATTCCCTTTGTTTTATATAATCACACAAGCCCCATGTAATTCCCTTTGTTTTATATAATCACACAAGCCCCATGTAATTCCCTTTGTTTTATATAATCACACAAGCCCCATGTAATTCCCTTTGTTTTATATAATCACACAAGCCCCATGTTTCCCTTTGTTTTATATAATCACACAAGCCCCATGTAATTCCCTTTGTTTTATATAATCACACAAGCCCCATGTAATTCCCTTTGTTTTATATAATCACACAAGCCCCATGTACTTCCCTTTGTTTTATATAATCACACAAGCCCCATGTGTTCCCTTTGTTTTATATAATCACACAAGCCCCATGTAATTCCCTTTGTTTTATATAATCACACAAGCCCCATGTAATTCCCTTTGTTTTATATAATCACACAAGCCCCATGTAATTCCCTTTGTTTTATATAATCACACAAGCCCCATGTAATTCCCTTTGTTTTATATAATCACACAAGCCCCATGTAATTCCCTTTGTTTTATATAATCACACAAGCCCCATGTAATTCCCTTTGTTTTATATAATCACACAAGCCCCATGTAATTCCCTTTGTTTTATATAATCACACAAGCCCCATGTAATTCCTTTGTTTTATATAATCACACAAGCCCCATGTAATTCCCATTGTTTTATATAATCACACAAGCCCCATGTGTTCCCTTTGTTTTATATAATCACACAAGCCCCATGTAATTCCCTTTGTTTTATATAATCACACAAGCCCCATGTGTTCCCCTTTGTTTTATATAATCACACAAGCCCCATGTAATTCCCTTTGTTTTATATAATCACACAAGCCCCATGTACTTTCCTTTGTTTTATATAATCACACAAGCCCCATGTAATTCCCTTTGTTTTATATAATCACACAAGCCCCATGTAATTCCCTTTGTTTTATATAATCACACAAGCCCCATGTAATTCCCTTTGTTTTATATAATCACACAAGCCCCATGTAATTCCCTTTGTTTTATATAATCACACAAGCCCCATGTAATTCCCTTTGTTTTATATAATCACACAAGCCCCATGTACTTCCCTTTGTTTTATATAATCACACAAGCCCCATGTAATTCCCTTTGTTTTATATAATCACACAAGCCCCATGTAATTCCCTTTGTTTTATATAATCACACAAGCCCCATGTAATTCCTTTGTTTTATATAATCACACAAGCCCCATGTAATTCCCTTTGTTTTATATAATCACACAAGCCCCATGTGTTCCCCTTTGTTTTATATAATCACACAAGCCCCATGTAATTCACTTTGTTTTATATAATCACACAAGCCCCATGTAATTCCCTTTGTTTTATATAATTACACAAGCCACATGTGTTCCCCTTTGTTTTATATAATCACACAAGCCCCATGTAATTCCCTTTGTTTTATATAATCACACAAGCCCCATGTAATTCCCTTTGTTTTATATAATCACACAAGCCCCATGTAATTCCCTTTGTTTTATATAATCACACAAGCCCCATGTACTTCCCTTTGTTTTATATAATCACACAAGCCCCATGTATTCCCTTTGTTTTATATAATCACACAAGCCCCATGTAATTCCCTTTGTTTTATATAATCACACAAGCCCCATGTAATTCCCTTTGTTTTATATAATCACACAAGCCCCATGTACTTCCCTTTGTTTTATATAATCACACAAGCCCCATGTAATTCCTTTGTTTTATATAATCACACAAGCCCCATGTAATTCCCTTTGTTTTATATAATCACACATGCCCCATGTAATTCCCTTTGTTTTATATAATCACACAAGCCCCATGTAATTCCCTTTGTTTTATATAATCACACAAGCCCCATGTAATTCCCTTTGTTTTATATAATCACACAAGCCCCATGTACTTCCCTTTGTTTTATATAATCACACAAGCCCCATGTACTTCCCTTTGTTTTATATAATCACACAAGCCCCATGTAATTCCCTTTGTTTTATATAATCACACAAGCCCCATGTAATTCCCTTTGTTTTATATAATCACACAAGCCCCATGTAATTCCCTTTGTTTTATATAATCACACAAGCCCCATGTAATTCCCTTTGTTTTATATAATCACACAAGCCCCATGTAATTCCCTTTGTTTTATATAATCACACAAGCCCCATGTAATTCCCTTTGTTTTATATAATCACACAAGCCCCATGTAATTCCCTTTGTTTTATATAATCACACAAGCCCCATGTAATTCCCTTTGTTTTATATAATCACACAAGCCCCATGTAATTCCCTTTGTTTTATATAATCACACAAGCCCCATGTAATTCCCTTTGTTTTATATAATCACACAAGCCCCATGTAATTCCTTTGTTTTATATAATCACACAAGCCCCATGTAATTCCCTTTGTTTTATATAATCACACAAGCCCCATGTAATTCCCTTTGTTTTATATAATCACACAAGCCCCATGTAATTCCCTTTGTTTTATATAATCACACAAGCCCCATGTAATTCCCCTTTGTTTTATATAATCACACAAGCCCCATGTAATTCCCTTTGTTTTATATAATCACACAAGCCCCATGTAATTCCCTTTGTTTTATATAATCACACAAGCCCCATGTAATTCCCCTTTGTTTTATATAATCACACAAGCCCCATGTGTTCCCTTTGTTTTATATAATCACACAAGCCCCATGTGTTCCCTTTGTTTTATATAATCACACAAGCCCCATGTAATTCCTTTGTTTTATATAATCACACAAGCCCCATGTAATTCCCTTTGTTTTATATAATCACACAAGCCCCATGTAATTCCCTTTGTTTTATATAATCACACAAGCCCCATGTAATTCCCTTTGTTTTATATAATCACACAAGCCCCATGTGTTCCCTTTGTTTTATATAATCACACAAGCCCCATGTAATTCCCTTTGTTTTATATAATCACACAAGCCCCATGTACTTTCCTTTGTTTTATATAATCACACAAGCCCCATGTAATTCCCTTTGTTTTATATAATCACACATGCCCCATGTAATTCCCTTTGTTTTATATAATCACACAAGCCCCATGTAATTCCCTTTGTTTTATATAATCACACAAGCCCCATGTAATTCCCTTTGTTTTATATAATCACACAAGCCCCATGTAATTCCCTTTGTTTTATATAATCACACAAGCCCCATGTAATTCCCTTTGTTTTATATAATCACACAAGCCCCATGTACTTCCCTTTGTTTTATATAATCACACAAGCCCCATGTAATTCCCTTTGTTTTATATAATCACACAAGCCCCATGTAATTCCCTTTGTTTTATATAATCACACAAGCCCCATGTAATTCCCCCTTTGTTTTATATAATCACACAAGCCCCATGTAATTCCTTTGTTTTATATAATCACACAAGCCCCATGTAATTCCCTTTGTTTTATATAATCACACAAGCCCCATGTAATTCCCTTTGTTTTATATAATCACACAAGCCCCATGTAATTCCTTTGTTTTATATAATCACACAAGCCCCATGTAATTCCCTTTGTTTTATATAATCACACAAGCCCCATGTAATTCCTTTGTTTTATATAATCACACAAGCCCCATGTAATTCCCTTTGTTTTATATAATCACACAAGCCCCATGTAATTCCCTTTGTTTTATATAATCACACAAGCCCCATGTAATTCCCTTTGTTTTATATAATCACACAAGCCCCATGTACTTCCCTTTGTTTTATATAATCACACAAGCCCCATGTAATTCCCTTTGTTTTATATAATCACACATGCCCCATGTAATTCCCTTTGTTTTATATAATCACACAAGCCCCATGTAATTCCCTTTGTTTTATATAATCACACAAGCCCCATGTGTTCCCCTTTGTTTTATATAATCACACAAGCCCCATGTAATTCCCTTTGTTTTATATAATCACACAAGCCCCATGTAATTCCCTTTGTTTTATATAATCACACAAGCCCCATGTAATTCCCTTTGTTTTATATAATCACACAAGCCCCATGTAATTCCCTTTGTTTTATATAATCACACAAGCCCCATGTAATTCCCTTTGTTTTATATAATCACACAAGCCCCATGTAATCCCCTTTGTTTTATATAATCACACAAGCCCCATGTAATTCACTTTGTTTTATATAATCACACAAGCCCCATGTACTTCCCTTTGTTTTATATAATCACACAAGCCCCATGTAATTCCCTTTGTTTTATATAATCACACAAGCCCCATGTAATTCCCTTTGTTTTATATAATCACACAAGCCCCATGTACTTCCCTTTGTTTTATATAATCACACAAGCCCCATGTGTTCCCCTTTGTTTTATATAATCACACAAGCCCCATGTAATTCCCTTTGTTTTATATAATCACACAAGCCCCATGTACTTTCCTTTGTTTTATATAATCACACAAGCCCCATGTAATTCCCTTTGTTTTATATAATCACACAAGCCCCATGTAATTCCCTTTGTTTTATATAATCACACAAGCCCCATGTAATTCCCTTTGTTTTATATAATCACACAAGCCCCATGTAATTCCCTTTGTTTTATATAATCACACAAGCCCCATGTAATTCCCTTTGTTTTATATAATCACACAAGCCCCATGTAATTCCCTTTGTTTTATATAATCACACAAGCCCCATGTAATTCCCTTTGTTTTATATAATCACACAAGCCCCATGTACTTCCCTTTGTTTTATATAATCACACAAGCCCCATGTAATTCCCTTTGTTTTATATAATCACACAAGCCCCATGTAATTCCCTTTGTTTTATATAATCACACAAGCCCCATGTAATTCCCTTTGTTTTATATAATCACACAAGCCCCATGTAATTCCCTTTGTTTTATATAATCACACAAGCCCCATGTAATTCCCTTTGTTTTATATAATCACACAAGCCCCATGTAATTCCCTTTGTTTTATATAATCACACAAGCCCCATGTAATTCCCTTTGTTTTATATAATCACACAAGCCCCATGTAATTCCCTTTGTTTTATATAATCACACAAGCCCCATGTAATTCCCTTTGTTTTATATAATCACACAAGCCCCATGTAATTCCCTTTGTTTTATATAATCACACAAGCCCCATGTAATTCCTTTGTTTTATATAATCACACAAGCCCCATGTGTTCCCTTTGTTTTATATAATCACACAAGCCCCATGTAATTCCCTTTGTTTTATATAATCACACAAGCCCCATGTAATTCCCTTTGTTTTATATAATCACACAAGCCCCATGTAATTCCCTTTGTTTTATATAATCACACAAGCCCCATGTAATTCCCTTTGTTTTATATAATCACACAAGCCCCATGTAATTCCCTTTGTTTTATATAATCACACAAGCCCCATGTAATTCCCTTTGTTTTATATAATCACACAAGCCCCATGTAATTCCCTTTGTTTTATATAATCACACAAGCCCCATGTAATTCCCTTTGTTTTATATAATCACACAAGCCCCATGTAATTCCCTTTGTTTTATATAATCACACAAGCCCCATGTAATTCCCTTTGTTTTATATAATCACACAAGCCCCATGTAATTCCCTTTGTTTTATATAATCACACAAGCCCCATGTACTTCCCTTTGTTTTATATAATCACACAAGCCCCATGTAATTTCCTTTGTTTTATATAATCACACAAGCCCCATGTGTTCCCTTTGTTTTATATAATCACACAAGCCCCATGTAATTCCCTTTGTTTTATATAATCACATATAATCCCAAGTACCCCTTTGTTTTATGTAATCACTGGAAGTACCCATGTGATTCCTTTGTTTTATATAATCACACAAGCCCCATGTAATTCCCCTTTGTTTTATATAATCACACAAGCCCCATGTAATTCCCTTTGTTTTATATAATCACACAAGCCCCATGTGTTCCCTTTGTTTTATATAATCACACAAGCCCCATGTAATTCCCTTTGTTTTATATAATCACACAAGCCCCATGTTTCCCTTTGTTTTATATAATCACACAAGCCCCATGTACTTCCCTTTGTTTTATATAATCACACAAGCCCCATGTAATTCCCTTTGTTTTATATAATCACACAAGCCCCATGTAATTCCCTTTGTTTTATATAATCACACAAGCCCCATGTACTTCCTTTGTTTTATATAATCACACAAGCCCCATGTAATTCCCTTTGTTTTATATAATCACACAAGCCCCATGTAATTCCCCTTGTTTTATATAATCACACAAGCCCCATGTAATTCCCTTTGTTTTATATAATCACACAGCCCCATGTAATTCCCTTTGTTTTATATAATCACACAAGCCCCATGTAATTCCCTTTGTTTTATATAATCACACAAGCCCCATTTTATATAATCACACAAGTGTAATTCCTTTGTTTTATATAATCAATCCCATGTAATTCCATATAATCACACAAGCCCCATGTAATTCCCTTTGTTTTATATAATCACACAAGCCCCATGTAATTCCCTTTGTTTTATATAATCACACAAGCCCCATGTAATTCCCTTTGTTTTATATAATCACACAAGCCCCATGTAATTCCCTTTGTTTTATATAATCACACAAGCCCCATGTAATTCCTTTGTTTTATATAATCACACAAGCCCCATGTAATTCCCTTTGTTTTATATAATCACACAAGCCCCATGTAATTCCCTTTGTTTTATATAATCACACAAGCCCCATGTAATTCCCTTTGTTTTATATAATCACACAAGCCCCATGTGTTCCCTTTGTTTTATATAATCACACAAGCCCCATGTATTCCTTTGTTTTTATATAATCACACAAGCCCCATGTAATTCCCTTTGTTTTATATAATCACACAAGCCCCATGTTTTATATTCACTTTGTTTTATATAATCACACAAGCCCCATGTAATTCCCTTTGTTTTATATAATCACACAAGCCCCATGTAATTCCCTTTGTTTTATATAATCACACAAGCCCCATGTAATTCCCTTTGTTTTATATAATCCACAAGCCCCATTGTTTTATATAATCACACAAGCCCCATGTAATTCCCTTTGTTTTATATAATCACACAAGCCCCATGTAATTCCTTTGTTTTATATAATCACACAAGCCCCATGTAATTCCCTTTGTTTTATATAATCACACAAGCCCCATGTAATTCCTTTGTTTTATATAATCACACAAGCCCCATGTGTTCCCCTTTGTTTTATATAATCACACAAGCCCCATGTAATTCCCTTTGTTTTATATAATCACACAAGCCCCATGTAATTCCCTTTGTTTTATATAATCACACAAGCCCCATGTGTTCCCTTTGTTTTATATAATCACACAAGCCCCATGTAATTCCCTTTGTTTTATATAATCACACAAGCCCCATGTACTTCCCTTTGTTTTATATAATCACACAAGCCCCATGTACTTCCCTTTGTTTTATATAATCACACAAGCCCCATGTAATTCCTTTGTTTTATATAATCACACAAGCCCCATGTAATTCCCTTTGTTTTATATAATCACACAAGCCCCATGTAATTCCCTTTTTTATATAATCACACAAGCCCATGTTTTGTTTTATATAATCACACAAGCCCCATGTAATTCCCCCTTTGTTTTATATAATCACACAAGCCCCATGTGTTCCCTTTGTTTTATATAATCACACAAGCCCCATGTAATTCCTTTGTTTTATATAATCACACAAGCCCCATGTAATTCCCTTTGTTTTATATAATCACACAAGCCCCATGTAATTCCCTTTGTTTTATATAATCACACAAGCCCCATGTAATTCCCTTTGTTTTATATAATCACACAAGCCCCATGTAATTCCCTTTGTTTTATATAATCACACAAGCCCCATGTACTTCCCTTTGTTTTATATAATCACACAAGCCCCATGTACTTCCCTTTGTTTTATATAATCACACAAGCCCCATGTATATAATCACACAAGCCCCATGTTGTTTTATATAATCACACAAGCCCCATGTAATTCCCTTTGTTTTATATAATCACACAAGCCCCATGTAATTCCCTTTGTTTTATATAATCACACAAGCCCCATGTAATTCCCTTTGTTTTATATAATCACACAAGCCCCATGTTGTTTCCTTTGTTTTATATAATCACACAAGCCCCATGTAATTCCCTTTGTTTTATATAATCACACAAGCCCCATGTAATTCCCTTTGTTTTATATAATCACACAAGCCCCATGTAATTCCCTTTGTTTTATATAATCACACAAGCCCCATGTAATTCCCTTTGTTTTATATAATCACACAAGCCCCATGTAATTCCCTTTGTTTTATATAATCACACAAGCCCCATGTAATTCCCTTTGTTTTATATAATCACACAAGCCCCATGTATATATAATCACACAAGCCCCATGTAATTCCCTTTGTTTTATATAATCACACAAGCCCCATGTAATTCCCTTTGTTTTATATAATCACACAAGCCCCATGTAATTCCCTTTGTTTTATATAATCACACAAGCCCCATGTAATTCCCTTTGTTTTATATAATCACACAAGCCCCATGTAATTCCCTTTGTTTTATATAATCACACAAGCCCCATGTGTTCCCTTTGTTTTATAATCACACAAGCCCCATGTAATTCCTTTGTTTTATATAATCACACAAGCCCCATGTAATTCCCTTTGTTTTATATAATCACACAAGCCCCATGTACTTCCCTTTGTTTTATATAATCACACAAGCCCCATGTAATTCCCTTTGTTTTATATAATCACACAAGCCCCATGTAATTCCCATATAATCCCATGTGTGTTCTTCCCTTTGTTTTATATAATCACACAAGCCCCATGTAATTCCCTTTGTTTTATATAATCACACAAGCCCCATGTAATCATATAATCATACTTCACAAGCCCATGTAATTCCCTTTGTTTTATATAATCACACAAGCCCCATGTATATAATCACACAAGCCCCATGTTGTTTTTTTATATAATCACACAAGCCCCATGTAATTCCCTTTGTTTTATATAATCACACAAGCCCCATGTAATTCCCTTTGTTTTATATAATCACACAAGCCCCATGTAATTCCCTTTGTTTTATATAATCACACAAGCCCCATGTAATTCCCTTTGTTTTATATAATCACACAAGCCCCATGTAATTCCCTTTGTTTTATATAATCACACAAGCCCCATGTAATTCCCTTTGTTTTATATAATCACACAAGCCCCATGTAATTCCCTTTGTTTTATATAATCACACAAGCCCCATGTAATTCCCTTTGTTTTATATAATCACACAAGCCCCATGTAATTCCCTTTGTTTTATATAATCACACAAGCCCCATGTAATTCCCTTTGTTTTATATAATCACACAAGCCCCATGTAATTCCCTTTGTTTTATATAATCACACAAGCCCCATGTAATTCCCTTTGTTTTATATAATCACACAAGCCCCATGTAATTCCCTTTGTTTTATATAATCACACAAGCCCCATGTAATTCCCTTTGTTTTATATAATCACACAAGCCCCATGTACTTCCCTTTGTTTTATATAATCACACAAGCCCCATGTAATTCCCTTTGTTTTATATAATCACACAAGCCCCATGTAATTCCCTTTGTTTTATATAATCACACAAGCCCCATGTAATTCCCTTTGTTTTATATAATCACACAAGCCCCATGTAATTCCCTTTGTTTTATATAATCACACAAGCCCCATGTACTTCCCTTTGTTTTATATAATCACACAAGCCCCATGTAATTCCCTTTGTTTTATATAATCACACAAGCCCCATGTAATTCCCTTTGTTTTATATAATCACACAAGCCCCATGTAATTCCCTTTGTTTTATATAATCACACAAGCCCCATGTACTTCCCCTTTGTTTTATATAATCACACAAGCCCCATGTAATTCCCTTTGTTTTATATAATCACACAAGCCCCATGTAATTCCCTTTGTTTTATATAATCACACAAGCCCCATGTAATTCCCTTTGTTTTATATAATCACACAAGCCCCATGTAATTCCCTTTGTTTTATATAATCACACAAGCCCCATGTAATTCCCTTTGTTTTATATAATCACACAAGCCCCATGTAATTCCCTTTGTTTTATATAATCACACAAGCCCCATGTAATTCCCTTTGTTTTATATAATCACACAAGCCCCATGTAATTCCCTTTGTTTTATATAATCACACAAGCCCCATGTGTTCCCCTTTGTTTTATATAATCACACAAGCCCCATGTAATTCCCTTTGTTTTATATAATCACACAAGCCCCATGTACTTCCCTTTGTTTTATATAATCACACAAGCCCCATGTAATTCCCTTTGTTTTATATAATCACACAAGCCCCATGTAATTCCCTTTGTTTTATATAATCACACAAGCCCCATGTAATTCCCTTTGTTTTATATAATCACACAAGCCCCATGTATTCCCTTTGTTTTATATAATCACACAAGCCCCATGTGTTCCCCCTTTGTTTTATATAATCACACAAGCCCCATGTAATTCCTTTGTTTTATATAATCACACAAGCCCCATGTACTTCCCTTTGTTTTATATAATCACACAAGCCCCATGTAATTCCCTTTGTTTTATATAATCACACAAGCCCCATGTAATTCCCTTTGTTTTATATAATCACACAAGCCCCATGTAATTCCCTTTGTTTTATATAATCACACAAGCCCCATGTAATTCCTTTGTTTTATATAATCACACAAGCCCCATGTGTTCCCTTTGTTTTATATAATCACACAAGCCCCATGTAATTCCCTTTGTTTTATATAATCACACAAGCCCCATGTACTTCCTTTGTTTTATATAATCACACAAGCCCCATGTAATTCCTTTGTTTTATATAATCACACAAGCCCCATGTAATTCCCTTTGTTTTATATAATCACACAAGCCCCATGTAATTCCCTTTGTTTTATATAATCACACAAGCCCCATGTAATTCCCTTTGTTTTATATAATCACACAAGCCCCATGTAATTCCCTTTGTTTTATATAATCACACAAGCCCCATGTAATTCCCTTTGTTTTATATAATCACACAAGCCCCATGTAATTCCCTTTGTTTTATATAATCACACAAGCCCCATGTAATTCCCTTTGTTTTATATAATCACACAAGCCCCATGTAATTCCCTTTGTTTTATATAATCACACAAGCCCCATGTAATTCCCTTTGTTTTATATAATCACACAAGCCCCATGTAATTCCCTTTGTTTTATATAATCACACAAGCCCCATGTAATTCCCTTTGTTTTATATAATCACACAAGCCCCATGTAATTCCCTTTGTTTTATATAATCACACAAGCCCCATGTAATTCCCTTTGTTTTATATAATCACACAAGCCCCATGTAATTCCCTTTGTTTTATATAATCACACAAGCCCCATGTGTTCCCCTTTGTTTTATATAATCACACAAGCCCCATGTAATTCCCTTTGTTTTATATAATCACACAAGCCCCATGTAATTCCCTTTGTTTTATATAATTACACAAGCCACATGTGTTCCCCTTTGTTTTATATAATCACACAAGCCCCATGTAATTCCCTTTGTTTTATATAATCACACAAGCCCCATGTACTTTCCTTTGTTTTATATAATCACACAAGCCCCATGTAATTCCCTTTGTTTTATATAATCACACAAGCCCCATGTAATTCCCTTTGTTTTATATAATCACACAAGCCCCATGTAATTCCCTTTGTTTTATATAATCACACAAGCCCCATGTAATTCCCTTTGTTTTATATAATCACACAAGCCCCATGTAATTCCCTTTGTTTTATATAATCACACAAGCCCCATGTACTTCCCTTTGTTTTATATAATCACACAAGCCCCATGTACTTCCCTTTGTTTTATATAATCACACAAGCCCCATGTACTTCCCTTTGTTTTATATAATCACACAAGCCCCATGTAATTCCCTTTGTTTTATATAATCACACAAGCCCCATGTGTTCCCTTTGTTTTATATAATCACACAAGCCCCATGTAATTCCCTTTGTTTTATATAATCACACAAGCCCCATGTACTTCCTTTGTTTTATATAATCACACAAGCCCCATGTGTTCCCTTTAGTTTTATATAATCACACAAGCCCCATGTAATTCCCTTAGTTTTATATAATCACACAAGCCCCATGTACTTCCCTTTGTTTTATATAATCACACAAGCCCCATGTAATTCCCTTTGTTTTATATAATCACACAAGCCCCATGTAATTCCCTTTGTTTTATATAATCACACAAGCCCCATGTACTTCCTTTGTTTTATATAATCACACAAGCCCCATGTAATTCCCTTTGTTTTATATAATCACACACAAGCCCCATGTAATTCCCTTTGTTTTATATAATCACACAAGCCCCATGTAATTCCCTTTGTTTTATATAATCACACAAGCCCCATGTACTTCCCTTTGTTTTATATAATCACACAAGCCCCATGTAATTCCCTTTGTTTTATATAATCACACAAGCCCCATGTAATTCCCTTTGTTTTATATAATCACACAAGCCCCATGTAATTCCCTTTGTTTTATATAATCACACAAGCCCCATGTAATTCCCTTTGTTTTATATAATCACACAAGCCCCATGTAATTCCCTTTGTTTTATATAATCACACAAGCCCCATGTAATTCCCTTTGTTTTATATAATCACACAAGCCCCATGTACTTCCCTTTGTTTTATATAATCACACAAGCCCCATGTAATTCCCTTTGTTTTATATAATCACACAAGCCCCATGTAATTCCCTTTGTTTTATATAATCACACAAGCCCCATGTAATTCCCTTTGTTTTATATAATCACACAAGCCCCATGTAATTCCCTTTGTTTTATATAATCACACAAGCCCCATGTAATTCCCTTTGTTTTATATAATCACACAAGCCCCATGTAATTCCCTTTGTTTTATATAATCACACAAGCCCCATGTAATTCCCTTTGTTTTATATAATCACACAAGCCCCATGTAATTCCCTTTGTTTTATATAATCACACAAGCCCCATGTAATTCCCTTTGTTTTATATAATCACACAAGCCCCATGTAATTCCCTTTGTTTTATATAATCACACAAGCCCCATGTACTTCCCTTTGTTTTATATAATCACACAAGCCCCATGTAATTCCCTTTGTTTTATATAATCACACAAGCCCCATGTAATTCCCTTTGTTTTATATAATCACACAAGCCCCATGTAATTCCCTTTGTTTTATATAATCACACAAGCCCCATGTAATTCCCTTTGTTTTATATAATCACACAAGCCCCATGTAATTCCCTTTGTTTTATATAATCACACAAGCCCCATGTAATTCCCTTTGTTTTATATAATCACACAAGCCCCATGTAATTCCCTTTGTTTTATATAATCACACAAGCCCCATGTACTTCCCTTTGTTTTATATAATCACACAAGCCCCATGTAATTCCCTTTGTTTTATATAATCACACAAGCCCCATGTAATTCCCTTTGTTTTATATAATCACACAAGCCCCATGTAATTCCCTTTGTTTTATATAATCACACAAGCCCCATGTAATTCCCTTTGTTTTATATAATCACACAAGCCCCATGTAATTCCCTTTGTTTTATATAATCACACAAGCCCCATGTAATTCCCTTTGTTTTATATAATCACACAAGCCCCATGTGTTCCTCTTTGTTTTATATAATCACACAAGCCCCATGTAATTCCCTTTGTTTTATATAATCACACAAGCCCCATGTACTTCCCTTTGTTTTATATAATCACACAAGCCCCATGTAATTCCCTTTGTTTTATATAATCACACAAGCCCCATGTAATTCCCTTTGTTTTATATAATCACACAAGCCCCATGTAATTCCCTTTGTTTTATATAATCACACAAGCCCCATGTAATTCCCTTTGTTTTATATAATCACACAAGCCCCATGTAATTCCCTTTGTTTTATATAATCACACAAGCCCCATGTAATTCCCTTTGTTTTATATAATCACACAAGCCCCATGTACATATAATCACACAAGCCCCATGTAATTCCCTTTGTTTTATATAATCACACAAGCCCCATGTAATTCCCTTTGTTTTATATAATCACACAAGCCCCATGTAATTCCCTTTGTTTTATATAATCACACAAGCCCCATGTAATTCCCTTTGTTTTATATAATCACACAAGCCCCATGTAATTCCCTTTGTTTTATATAATCACACAAGCCCCATGTAATTCCCTTTGTTTTATATAATCACACAAGCCCCATGTAATTCCTTTGTTTTATATAATCACACAAGCCCCATGTAATTCCCTTTGTTTTATATAATCACACAAGCCCCATGTAATTCCCTTTGTTTTATATAATCACACAAGCCCCATGTAATTCCCTTTGTTTTATATAATCACACAAGCCCCATGTAATTCCCTTTGTTTTATATAATCACACAAGCCCCATGTAATTCCCTTTGTTTTATATAATCACACAAGCCCCATGTAATTCCCTTTGTTTTATATAATCACACAAGCCCCATGTAATTCCCTTTGTTTTATATAATCACACAAGCCCCATGTAATTCCCTTTGTTTTATATAATCACACAAGCCCCATGTAATTCCCTTTGTTTTATATAATCACACAAGCCCCATGTAATTCCCTTTGTTTTATATAATCACACAAGCCCCATGTAATTCCCTTTGTTTTATATAATCACACAAGCCCCATGTACTTCCCTTTGTTTTATATAATCACACAAGCCCCATGTAATTCCCTTTGTTTTATATAATCACACAAGCCCCATGTAATTCCCTTTGTTTTATATAATCACACAAGCCCCATGTACTTCCCTTTGTTTTATATAATCACACAAGCCCCATGTAATTCCCTTTGTTTTATATAATCACACAAGCCCCATGTAATTCCCTTTGTTTTATATAATCACACAAGCCCCATGTACTTCCCCTTTGTTTTATATAATCACACAAGCCCCATGTAATTCCCCTTTGTTTTATATAATCACACAAGCCCCATGTAATTCCCTTTGTTTTATATAATCACACAAGCCCCATGTAATTCCCTTTGTTTTATATAATCACACAAGCCCCATGTAATTCCCTTTGTTTTATATAATCACACAAGCCCCATGTAATCCCTTTGTTTTATATAATCACACAAGCCCCATGTAATTCCCTTTGTTTTATATAATCACACAAGCCCCATGTACTTTCCTTTGTTTTATATAATCACACAAGCCCCATGTAATTCCCTTTGTTTTATATAATCACACAAGCCCCATGTAATTCCCTTTGTTTTATATAATCACACAAGCCCCATGTAATTCCCTTTGTTTTATATAATCACACAAGCCCCATGTGTTCCCTTTGTTTTATATAATCACACAAGCCCCATGTAATTCCCTTTGTTTTATATAATCACACAAGCCCCATGTAATTCCCTTTGTTTTATATAATCACACAAGCCCCATGTACTTCCCTTTGTTTTATATAATCACACAAGCCCCATGTAATTCCCTTTGTTTTATATAATCACACATGCCCCATGTAATTCCCTTTGTTTTATATAATCACACAAGCCCCATGTAATTCCCTTTGTTTTATATAATCACACAAGCCCCATGTAATTCCCTTTGTTTTATATAATCACACAAGCCCCATGTAATTCCCTTTGTTTTATATAATCACACAAGCCCCATGTAATTCCCTTTGTTTTATATAATCACACAAGCCCCATGTACTTCCCTTTGTTTTATATAATCACACAAGCCCCATGTAATTCCCTTTGTTTTATATAATCACACAAGCCCCATGTACATATAATCACACAAGCCCCATGTAATTCCCTTTGTTTTATATAATCACACAAGCCCCATGTAATTCCCTTTGTTTTATATAATCACACAAGCCCCATGTAATTCCCTTTGTTTTATATAATCACACAAGCCCCATGTAATTCCCTTTGTTTTATATAATCACACAAGCCCCATGTAATTCCCTTTGTTTTATATAATCACACAAGCCCCATGTAATTCCCTTTGTTTTATATAATCACACAAGCCCCATGTAATTCCCTTTGTTTTATATAATCACACAAGCCCCATGTAATTCCCTTTGTTTTATATAATCACACAAGCCCCATGTAATTCCCTTTGTTTTATATAATCACACAAGCCCCATGTAATTCCCTTTGTTTTATATAATCACACAAGCCCCATGTAATTCCCTTTGTTTTATATAATCACACAAGCCCCATGTAATTCCCTTTGTTTTATATAATCACACAAGCCCCATGTAATTCCCTTTGTTTTATATAATCACACAAGCCCCATGTAATTCCCTTTGTTTTATATAATCACACAAGCCCCATGTAATTCCCTTTGTTTTATATAATCACACAAGCCCCATGTAATTCCCTTTGTTTTATATAATCACACAAGCCCCATGTACTTCCCTTTGTTTTATATAATCACACAAGCCCCATGTAATTCCCTTTGTTTTATATAATCACACAAGCCCCATGTAATTCCCTTTGTTTTATATAATCACACAAGCCCCATGTAATTCCCTTTGTTTTATATAATCACACAAGCCCCATGTAATTCCCTTTGTTTTATATAATCACACAAGCCCCATGTAATTCCCTTTGTTTTATATAATCACACAAGCCCCATGTACTTCCCTTTGTTTTATATAATCACACAAGCCCCATGTACTTCCCTTTGTTTTATATAATCACACAAGCCCCATGTAATTCCCTTTGTTTTATATAATCACACAAGCCCCATGTAATTCCCTTTGTTTTATATAATCACACAAGCCCCATGTACTTCCCTTTGTTTTATATAATCACACAAGCCCCATGTAATTCCCTTTGTTTTATATAATCACACAAGCCCCATGTACTTCCCTTTGTTTTATATAATCACACAAGCCCCATGTAATTCCCTTTGTTTTATATAATCACACAAGCCCCATGTAATTCCCTTTGTTTTATATAATCACACAAGCCCCATGTACTTCCCTTTGTTTTATATAATCACACAAGCCCCATGTAATTCCCTTTGTTTTATATAATCACACAAGCCCCATGTAATTCCCTTTGTTTTATATAATCACACAAGCCCCATGTAATTCCCTTTGTTTTATATAATCACACAAGCCCCATGTAATTCCCTTTGTTTTATATAATCACACAAGCCCCATGTGTTCCCTTTGTTTTATATAATCACACAAGCCCCATGTAATTCCCTTTGTTTTATTCACACAAGCCCCATGTACTTATAAATCACACAAGCCCCATGTAATTCCCTTTGTTTTATATAATCACACAAGCCCCATGTAATTCCCTTTGTTTTATATAATCACACAAGCCCCATGTAATTCCCTTTGTTTTATATAATCACACAAGCCCCATGTAATTCCCTTTGTTTTATATAATCACACAAGCCCCATGTAATTCCCTTTGTTTTATATAATCACACAAGCCCCATGTAATTCCCTTTGTTTTATATAATCACACAAGCCCCATGTAATTCCCTTTGTTTTATATAATCACACAAGCCCCATGTAATTCCCTTTGTTTTATATAATCACACAAGCCCCATGTAATTCCCTTTGTTTTATATAATCACACAAGCCCCATGTAATTCCCTTTGTTTTATATAATCACACAAGCCCCATGTAATTCCCTTTGTTTTATATAATCACACAAGCCCCATGTAATTCCCTTTGTTTTATATAATCACACAAGCCCCATGTAATTCCCTTTGTTTTATATAATCACACAAGCCCCATGTAATTCCCTTTGTTTTATATAATCACACAAGCCCCATGTACTTCCCTTTGTTTTATATAATCACACAAGCCCCATGTAATTCCCTTTGTTTTATATAATCACACAAGCCCCATGTAATTCCCTTTGTTTTATATAATCACACAAGCCCCATGTAATTCCCTTTGTTTTATATAATCACACAAGCCCCATGTAATTCCCTTTGTTTTATATAATCACACAAGCCCCATGTAATTCCCTTTGTTTTATATAATCACACAAGCCCCATGTAATTCCCTTTTTTTTATATAATCACACAAGCCCCATGTAATTCCCTTTGTTTTATATAATCACACAAGCCCCATGTAATTCCCTTTGTTTTATATAATCACACAAGCCCCATGTAATTCCCTTTGTTTTATATAATCACACAAGCCCCATGTAATTCCCTTTGTTTTATATAATCACACAAGCCCCATGTAATTCCCTTTGTTTTATATAATCACACAAGCCCCATGTACTTCCCTTTGTTTTATATAATCACACAAGCCCCATGTAATTCCCTTTGTTTTATATAATCACACAAGCCCCATGTAATTCCCTTTGTTTTATATAATCACACAAGCCCCATGTAATTCCCTTTGTTTTATATAATCACACAAGCCCCATGTACTTTCCTTTGTTTTATATAATCACACAAGCCCCATGTAATTCCCTTTGTTTTATATAATCACACAAGCCCCATGTAATTCCCTTTGTTTTATATAATCACACAAGCCCCATGTAATTCCCTTTGTTTTATATAATCACACAAGCCCCATGTAATTCCCTTTGTTTTATATAATCACACAAGCCCCATGTAATTCCCTTTGTTTTATATAATCACACAAGCCCCATGTACTTTCCTTTGTTTTATATAATCACACAAGCCCCATGTAATTCCCTTTGTTTTATATAATCACACAAGCCCCATGTAATTCCTTTGTTTTATATAATCACACAAGCCCCATGTAATTCCCTTTGTTTTATATAATCACACAAGCCCCATGTAATTCCCTTTGTTTTATATAATCACACAAGCCCCATGTAATTCCCTTTGTTTTATATAATCACACAAGCCCCATGTAATTCCCTTTGTTTTATATAATCACACAAGCCCCATGTAATTCCCCTTAGTTTTATATAATCACACAAGCCCCATGTACTTCCCTTTGTTTTATATAATCACACAAGCCCCATGTAATTCCCTTTGTTTTATATAATCACACAAGCCCCATGTAATTCCCTTTGTTTTATATAATCACACAAGCCCCATGTACTTCCCTTTGTTTTATATAATCACACAAGCCCCATGTACTTCCCTTTGTTTTATATAATCACACAAGCCCCATGTAATTCCCTTTGTTTTATATAATCACACAAGCCCCATGTAATTCCTTTGTTTTATATAATCACACAAGCCCCATGTAATTCCCTTTGTTTTATATAATCACACAAGCCCCATGTAATTCCCTTTGTTTTATATAATCACACAAGCCCCATGTAATTCCCTTTGTTTTATATAATCACACAAGCCCCATGTACTTCCCTTTGTTTTATATAATCACACAAGCCCCATGTAATTCCCTTTGTTTTATATAATCACACAAGCCCCATGTAATTCCCTTTGTTTTATATAATCACACAAGCCCCATGTACTTCCCTTTGTTTTATATAATCACACAAGCCCCATGTAATTCCCTTTGTTTTATATAATCACACAAGCCCCATGTAATTCCCTTTGTTTTATATAATCACACAAGCCCCATGTACTTCCCTTTGTTTTATATAATCACACAAGCCCCATGTGTTCCCTTTGTTTTA
Source organism: Oncorhynchus nerka (assembly GCF_034236695.1). Classification (NCBI taxonomy): domain Eukaryota; kingdom Metazoa; phylum Chordata; class Actinopteri; order Salmoniformes; family Salmonidae; genus Oncorhynchus; species Oncorhynchus nerka. Next base: position 77,212,171 of record NC_088423.1, read on the forward strand.
TATAATCACACAAGCCCCATGTAATTCCCTTTGTTTTATATAATCACACAAGCCCCATGTAATTCCCTTTGTTTTATATAATCACACAAGCCCCATGTAATTCCCTTTGTTTTATATAATCACACAAGCCCCATGTAATTCCCTTTGTTTTATATAATCACACAAGCCCCATGTAATTCCCTTTGTTTTATATAATCACATGTAATTCCCTTTGTTTTATATAATCACACAAGCCCCATGTAATTCCCTTTGTTTTATATAATCACACAAGCCCCATGTAATTCCCTTTGTTTTATATAATCACACAAGCCCCATGTAATTCCCTTTGTTTTATATAATCACACAAGCCCCATGTAATTCCCTTTGTTTTATATAATCACACAAGCCCCATGTAATTCCCTTTGTTTTATATAATCACACAAGCCCCATGTAATTCCCTTTGTTTTATATAATCACACAAGCCCCATGTAATTCCCTTTGTTTTATATAATCACACAAGCCCCATGTAATTCCCTTTGTTTTATATAATCACACAAGCCCCATGTAATTCCCTTTGTTTTATATAATCACACAAGCCCCATGTACTTTCCTTTGTTTTATATAATCACACAAGCCCCATGTAATTCCCTTTGTTTTATATAATCACACAAGCCCCATGTAATTCCCTTTGTTTTATATAATCACACAAGCCCCATGTAATTCCCTTTGTTTTATATAATCACACAAGCCCCATGTAATTCCCTTTGTTTTATATAATCACACAAGCCCCATGTAATTCCCTTTGTTTTATATAATCACACAAGCCCCATGTAATATAATCACACAAGCCCCATGTAATTCACTTTGTTTTATATAATCACACAAGCCCCATGTACTTCCCTTTGTTTTATATAATCACACAAGCCCCATGTAATTCCCTTTGTTTTATATAATCACACAAGCCCCATGTAATTCCCTTTGTTTTATATAATCACACAAGCCCCATGTACTTCCCTTTGTTTTATATAATCACACAAGCCCCATGTAATTCCCTTTGTTTTATATAATCACACAAGCCCCATGTGTTCCCTTTGTTTTATATAATCACACAAGCCCCATGTACTTCCCTTTGTTTTATATAATCACACAAGCCCCATGTACTTCCCTTTGTTTTATATAATCACACAAGCCCCATGTAATTCCCTTTGTTTTATATAATCACACAAGCCCCATGTAATTCCCTTTGTTTTATATAATCACACAAGCCCCATGTAATTCCCTTTGTTTTATATAATCACACAAGCCCCATGTAATTCCCTTTGTTTTATATAATCACACAAGCCCCATGTAATTCCCTTTGTTTTATATAATCACACAAGCCCCATGTAATTCCCTTTGTTTTATATAATCACACAAGCCCCATGTAATTCCCTTTGTTTTATATAATCACACAAGCCCCATGTAATTCCCTTTGTTTTATATAATCACACAAGCCCCATGTAATTTCCCTTTGTTTTATATAATCACACAAGCCCCATGTACTTCCCTTTGTTTTATATAATCACACAAGCCCCATGTAATTCCCTTTGTTTTATATAATCACACAAGCCCCATGTAATTCCCTTTGTTTTATATAATCACACAAGCCCCATGTAATTCCCTTTGTTTTATATAATCACACAAGCCCCATGTAATTCCCTTTGTTTTATATAATCACACAAGCCCCATGTAATTCCCTTTGTTTTATATAATCACACAAGCCCCATGTAATTCCCTTTGTTTTATATAATCACACAAGCCCCATGTAATTCCCTTTGTTTTATATAATCACACAAGCCCCATGTAATTCCCTTTGTTTTATATAATCACACAAGCCCCATGTAATTCCCTTTGTTTTATATAATCACACAAGCCCCATGTAATTCCCTTTGTTTTATATAATCACACAAGCCCCATGTAATTCCCTTTGTTTTATATAATCACACAAGCCCCATGTAATTCCCTTTGTTTTATATAATCACACAAGCCCCATGTACTTCCCTTTGTTTTATATAATCACACAAGCCCCATGTAATCCCCTTTGTTTTATATAATCACACAAGCCCCATGTAATTCCCTTTGTTTTATATAATCACACAAGCCCCATGTAATTCCCTTTGTTTTATATAATCACACAAGCCCCATGTAATTCCCTTTGTTTTATATAATCACACAAGCCCCATGTAATTCCCTTTGTTTTATATAATCACACAAGCCCCATGTAATTCCCTTTGTTTTATATAATCACACAAGCCCCATGTAATTCCCTTTGTTTTATATAATCACACAAGCCCCATGTAATTCCCTTTGTTTTATATAATCACACAAGCCCCATGTAATTCCCTTTGTTTTATATAATCACACAAGCCCCATGTACTTCCCTTTGTTTTATATAATCACACAAGCCCCATGTAATTCCCTTTGTTTTATATAATCACACAAGCCCCATGTAATTCCCTTTGTTTTATATAATCACACAAGCCCCATGTACTTCCCTTTGTTTTATATAATCACACAAGCCCCATGTAATTCCCTTTGTTTTATATAATCACACAAGCCCCATGTAATTCCCTTTGTTTTATATAATCACACAAGCCCCATGTAATTCCCTTTGTTTTATATAATCACACAAGCCCCATGTACTTCCCTTTGTTTTATATAATCACACAAGCCCCATGTAATTCCCTTTGTTTTATATAATCACACAAGCCCCATGTAATTCCCTTTGTTTTATATAATCACACAAGCCCCATGTAATTCCCTTTGTTTTATATAATCACACAAGCCCCATGTAATTCCCTTTGTTTTATATAATCACACAAGCCCCATGTACTTCCCTTTGTTTTATATAATCACACAAGCCCCATGTAATTCCCTTTGTTTTATATAATCACACAAGCCCCATGTTTCCCTTTGTTTTATATAATCACACAAGCCCCATGTAATTCCCTTTGTTTTATATAATCACACAAGCCCCATGTAATTCCCTTTGTTTTATATAATCACACAAGCCCCATGTAATTCCCTTTGTTTTATATAATCACACAAGCCCCATGTAATTCCCTTTGTTTTATATAATCACACAAGCCCCATGTAATTCCCTTTGTTTTATATAATCACACAAGCCCCATGTAATTCCCTTTGTTTTATATAATCACACAAGCCCCATGTAATTCCCACAAGCCCCATTGTTTTATATAATCACACAAGCCCCATGTAATTCCCTTTGTTTTATATAATCACACAAGCCCCATGTAATTCCCTTTGTTTTATATAATCACACAAGCCCCATGTACTTCCCTTTGTTTTATATAATCACACAAGCCCCATGTGTTCCCTTTGTTTTATATAATCACACAAGCCCCATGTAATTCCCTTTGTTTTATATAATCACACAAGCCCCATGTACTTCCCTTTGTTTTATATAATCACACAAGCCCCATGTGTTCCCCTTTGTTTTATATAATCACACAAGCCCCATGTAATTCCCTTTGTTTTATATAATCACACAAGCCCCATGTAATTCCCTTTGTTTTATATAATCACACAAGCCCCATGTACTTCCCTTTGTTTTATATAATCACACAAGCCCCATGTAATAATCACACAAGCCCCATGTAATTCCCTTTGTTTTATATAATCACACAAGCCCCATGTGTTCCCTTTGTTTTATATAATCACACAAGCCCCATGTAATTCCCTTTGTTTTATATAATCACACAAGCCCCATGTAATTCCCTTTGTTTTATATAATCACACAAGCCCCATGTAATTCCCTTTGTTTTATATAATCACACAAGCCCCATGTAATTCCCCTTAGTTTTATATAATCACACAAGCCCCATGTAATTCCCTTTGTTTTATATAATCACACAAGCCCCATGTAATTCCCTTTGTTTTATATAATCACACAAGCCCCATGTAATTCCCTTTGTTTTATATAATCACACAAGCCCCATGTAATTCCCTTTGTTTTATATAATCACACAAGCCCCATGTAATTCCCTTTGTTTTATATAATCACACAAGCCCCATGTAATTCCCTTTGTTTTATATAATCACACAAGCCCCATGTAATTCCCTTTGTTTTATATAATCACACAAGCCCCATGTAATTCCCTTTGTTTTATATAATCACACAAGCCCCATGTAATTCCCTTTGTTTTATATAATCACACAAGCCCCATGTAATTCCCTTTGTTTTATATAATCACACAAGCCCCATGTAATTCCCTTTGTTTTATATAATCACACAAGCCCCATGTAATTCCCTTTGTTTTATATAATCACACAAGCCCCATGTACTTCCCTTTGTTTTATATAATCACACAAGCCCCATGTAATTCCCTTTGTTTTATATAATCACACAAGCCCCATGTAATTCCCTTTGTTTTATATAATCACACAAGCCCCATGTAATTCCCTTTGTTTTATATAATCACACAAGCCCCATGTAATTCCCTTTGTTTTATATAATCACACAAGCCCCATGTGTTCCCTTTGTTTTATATAATCACACAAGCCCCATGTTTTATATAATCCCCCCATTGTTTTTGTTTTATATAATCACACAAGCCCCATGTACTTCCCTTTGTTTTATATAATCACACAAGCCCCATGTAATTCCCTTTGTTTTATATAATCACACAAGCCCCATGTAATTCCCTTTGTTTTATATAATCACACAAGCCCCATGTAATTCCCTTTGTTTTATATAATCACACAAGCCCCATGTAATTCCCTTTGTTTTATATAATCACACAAGCCCCATGTAATTCCCTTTGTTTTATATAATCACACAAGCCCCATGTAATTCCCTTTGTTTTATATAATCACACAAGCCCCATGTAATTCCCTTTGTTTTATATAATCACACAAGCCCCATGTACTCCCTTTGTTTTATATAATCACACAAGCCCCATGTAATTCCCTTTGTTTTATATAATCACACAAGCCCCATGTAATTCCCTTTGTTTTATATAATCACACAAGCCCCATGTGTTCCCTTTGTTTTATATAATCACACAAGCCCCATGTAATTCCCTTTGTTTTATATAATCACACAAGCCCCATGTACTTCCCTTTGTTTTATATAATCACACAAGCCCCATGTAATTCCCTTTGTTTTATATAATCACACAAGCCCCATGTAATTCCCTTTGTTTTATATAATCACACAAGCCCCATGTACTTCCCTTTGTTTTATATAATCACACAAGCCCCATGTAATTCCCTTTGTTTTATATAATCACACAAGCCCCATGTAATTCCCTTTGTTTTATATAATCACACAAGCCCCATGTAATTCCCTTTGTTTTATATAATCACACAAGCCCCATGTAATTCCTTTGTTTTATATAATCACACAAGCCCCATGTAATTCCCTTTGTTTTATATAATCACACAAGCCCCATGTAATTCCCTTTGTTTTATATAATCACACAAGCCCCATGTAATTCCCTTTGTTTTATATAATCACACAAGCCCCATGTAATTCCCTTTGTTTTATATAATCACACAAGCCCCATGTAATTCCCTTTGTTTTATATAATCACACAAGCCCCATGTACTTCCCTTTGTTTTATATAATCACACAAGCCCCATGTAATTCCCTTTGTTTTATATAATCACACAAGCCCCATGTAATTCCCTTTGTTTTATATAATCACACAAGCCCCATGTAATTCCCTTTGTTTTATATAATCACACAAGCCCCATGTAATTCCCTTTGTTTTATATAATCACACAAGCCCCATGTAATTCCCTTTGTTTTATATAATCACACAAGCCCCATGTGTTCCCTTTGTTTTATATAATCACACAAGCCCCATGTAATTCCCTTTGTTTTATATAATCACACAAGCCCCATGTAATTCCCTTTGTTTTATATAATCACACAAGCCCCATGTAATTCCCTTTGTTTTATATAATCACACAAGCCCCATGTAATTCCCTTTGTTTTATATAATCACACAAGCCCCATGTAATTCCCTTTGTTTTATATAATCACACAAGCCCCATGTAATTCCCTTTGTTTTATATAATCACACAAGCCCCATGTGTTCCCTTTGTTTTATATAATCACACAAGCCCCATGTAATTCCCTTTGTTTTATATAATCACACAAGCCCCATGTAATTCCCTTTGTTTTATATAATCACACAAGCCCCATGTAATTCCCTTTGTTTTATATAATCACACAAGCCCCATGTAATTCCCTTTGTTTTATATAATCACACAAGCCCCATGTAATTCCCCCTTTGTTTTATATAATCACACAAGCCCCATGTAATTCCCTTTGTTTTATATAATCACACAAGCCCCATGTAATCCCTTTGTTTTATATAATCACACAAGCCCCATGTAATTCCCTTTGTTTTATATAATCACACAAGCCCCATGTAATTCCCTTTGTTTTATATAATCACACAAGCCCCATGTAATTCCCTTTGTTTTATATAATCACACAAGCCCCATGTAATTCCCTTTGTTTTATATAATCACACAAGCCCCATGTAATTCCCTTTGTTTTATATAATCACACAAGCCCCATGTAATTCCCTTTGTTTTATATAATCACACAAGCCCCATGTAATTCCCTTTGTTTTATATAATCACACAAGCCCCATGTAATTCCCTTTGTTTTATATAATCACACAAGCCCCATGTAATTCCCTTTGTTTTATATAATCACACAAGCCCCATGTAATTCCCTTTGTTTTATATAATCACACAAGCCCCATGTAATTCCCTTTGTTTTATATAATCACACAAGCCCCATGTACTTCCCTTTGTTTTATATAATCACACAAGCCCCATGTGTTCCCTTTGTTTTATATAATCACACAAGCCCCATGTAATTCCCCCTTTGTTTTATATAATCACACAAGCCCCATGTACTTCCCTTTGTTTTATATAATCACACAAGCCCCATGTGTAATTCCCTTTGTTTTATATAATCACACAAGCCCCATGTAATTCCCTTTGTTTTATATAATCACACAAGCCCCATGTACTTTCCTTTGTTTTATATAATCACACAAGCCCCATGTAATTCCCTTTGTTTTATATAATCACACAAGCCCCATGTAATTCCCTTTGTTTTATATAATCACACAAGCCCCATGTAATTCCCTTTGTTTTATATAATCACACAAGCCCCATGTAATTCCCTTTGTTTTATATAATCACACAAGCCCCATGTAATTCCCTTTGTTTTATATAATCACACAAGCCCCATGTACTTCCCTTTGTTTTATATAATCACACAAGCCCCATGTAATTCCCTTTGTTTTATATAATCACACAAGCCCCATGTAATTCCCTTTGTTTTATATAATCACACAAGCCCCATGTAATTCCCTTTGTTTTATATAATCACACAAGCCCCATGTAATTCCCTTTGTTTTATATAATCACACAAGCCCCATGTACTTCCCTTTGTTTTATATAATCACACAAGCCCCATGTAATTCCCTTTGTTTTATATAATCACACAAGCCCCATGTGTTCCCTTTGTTTTATATAATCACACAAGCCCCATGTACTTCCCTTTGTTTTATATAATCACACAAGCCCCATGTAATTCCCTTTGTTTTATATAATCACACAAGCCCCATGTAATTCCCTTTGTTTTATATAATCACACAAGCCCCATGTAATTCCCTTTGTTTTATATAATCACACAAGCCCCATGTAATTCCCTTTGTTTTATATAATCACACAAGCCCCATGTAATTCCCTTTGTTTTATATAATCACACAAGCCCCATGTAATTCCCTTTGTTTTATATAATCACACAAGCCCCATGTAATTCCCTTTGTTTTATATAATCACACAAGCCCCATGTAATATAATCACACAAGCCCCATGTAATTCCCTTTGTTTTATATAATCACACAAGCCCCATGTAATTCCCCTTGTTTTATATAATCACACAAGCCCCATGTAATTCCCTTTGTTTTATATAATCACACAAGCCCCATGTAATTCCCTTTGTTTTATATAATCACACAAGCCCCATGTAATTCCCTTTGTTTTATATAATCACACAAGCCCCATGTAATTCCCTTTGTTTTATATAATCACACAAGCCCCATGTAATTCCCTTTGTTTTATATAATCACACAAGCCCCATGTAATTCCCTTTGTTTTATATAATCACACAAGCCCCATGTAATTCCCTTTGTTTTATATAATCACACAAGCCCCATGTAATTCCTTTGTTTTATATAATCACACAAGCCCCATGTAATTCCCTTTGTTTTATATAATCACACAAGCCCCATGTACTTCCCTTTGTTTTATATAATCACACAAGCCCCATGTAATTCCCTTTGTTTTATATAATCACACAAGCCCCATGTACTTCCCTTTGTTTTATATAATCACACAAGCCCCATGTAATTCCCTTTGTTTTATATAATCACACAAGCCCCATGTAATTCCCTTTGTTTTATATAATCACACAAGCCCCATGTAATTCCCTTTGTTTTATATAATCACACAAGCCCCATGTAATTCCCTTTGTTTTATATAATCACACAAGCCCCATGTAATTCCCTTTGTTTTATATAATCACACAAGCCCCATGTAATTCCCTTTGTTTTATATAATCACACAAGCCCCATGTAATTCCCTTTGTTTTATATAATCACACAAGCCCCATGTAATTCCCTTTGTTTTATATAATCACACAAGCCCCATGTAATTCCCTTTGTTTTATATAATCACACAAGCCCCATGTAATCCCTTTGTTTTATATAATCACACAAGCCCCATGTAATTCCCTTTGTTTTATATAATCACACAAGCCCCATGTACTTCCCTTTGTTTTATATAATCACACAAGCCCCATGTGTTCCCTTTGTTTTATATAATCACACAAGCCCCATGTAATTCCCTTTGTTTTATATAATCACACAAGCCCCATGTTTCCCTTTGTTTTATATAATCACACAAGCCCCATGTAATTCCCTTTGTTTTATATAATCACACAAGCCCCATGTAATTCCCTTTGTTTTATATAATCACACAAGCCCCATGTAATTCCCTTTGTTTTATATAATCACACAAGCCCCATGTAATTCCCTTTGTTTTATATAATCACACAAGCCCCATGTAATTCCCTTTGTTTTATATAATCACACAAGCCCCATGTAATTCCCTTTGTTTTATATAATCACACAAGCCCCATGTAATTCCCTTTGTTTTATATAATCACACAAGCCCCATGTAATTCCCTTTGTTTTATATAATCACACAAGCCCCATGTACTTCCCTTTGTTTTATATAATCACACAAGCCCCATGTAATTCCCTTTGTTTTATATAATCACACAAGCCCCATGTAATTCCCTTTGTTTTATATAATCACACAAGCCCCATGTAATTCCCTTTGTTTTATATAATCACACAAGCCCCATGTAATTCCCTTTGTTTTATATAATCACACAAGCCCCATGTAATTCCCTTTGTTTTATATAATCACACAAGCCCCATGTACTTCCCTTTGTTTTATATAATCACACAAGCCCCATGTAATTCCCTTTGTTTTATATAATCACACAAGCCCCATGTAATTCCCTTTGTTTTATATAATCACACAAGCCCCATGTAATTCCCTTTGTTTTATATAATCACACAAGCCCCATGTAATTCCCTTTGTTTTATATAATCACACAAGCCCCATGTAATTCCTTTGTTTTATATAATCACACAAGCCCCATGTAATTCCTTTGTTTTATATAATCACACAAGCCCCATGTAATTCCCTTTGTTTTATATAATCACACAAGCCCCATGTAATTCCCTTTGTTTTATATAATCACACAAGCCCCATGTAATTCCCTTTGTTTTATATAATCACACAAGCCCCATGTAATTCCCTTTGTTTTATATAATCACACAAGCCCCATGTACTTCCCTTTGTTTTATATAATCACACAAGCCCCATGTAATTCCCTTTGTTTTATATAATCACACAAGCCCCATGTAATTCCCTTTGTTTTATATAATCACACAAGCCCCATGTAATTCCCTTTGTTTTATATAATCACACAAGCCCCATGTAATTCCCTTTGTTTTATATAATCACACAAGCCCCATGTGTTCCCTTTGTTTTATATAATCACACAAGCCCCATGTAATTCCCTTTGTTTTATATAATCACACAAGCCCCATGTAATTCCCTTTGTTTTATATAATCACACAAGCCCCATGTAATTCCCTTTGTTTTATATAATCACACAAGCCCCATGTAATTCCCTTTGTTTATATAATCACACAAGCCCCATGTACTTCCCTTTGTTTTATATAATCACACAAGCCCCATGTACTTCCCTTTGTTTTATATAATCACACAAGCCCCATGTAATTCCCTTTGTTTTATATAATCACACAAGCCCCATGTAATTCCCTTTGTTTTATATAATCACACAAGCCCCATGTAATTCCCTTTGTTTTATATAATCACACAAGCCCCATGTAATTCCCTTTGTTTTATATAATCACACAAGCCCCATGTAATTCCCTTTGTTTTATATAATCACACAAGCCCCATGTAATTCCTTTGTTTTATATAATCACACAAGCCCCATGTAATTCCCTTTGTTTTATATAATCACACAAGCCCCATGTAATTCCCTTTGTTTTATATAATCACACAAGCCCCATGTAATTCCCTTTGTTTTATATAATCACACAAGCCCCATGTAATTCCCTTTGTTTTATATAATCACACAAGCCCCATGTAATTCCCTTTGTTTTATATAATCACACAAGCCCCATGTAATTCCCTTTGTTTTATATAATCACACAAGCCCCATGTAATTCCCTTTGTTTTATATAATCACACAAGCCCCATGTAATTCCCTTTGTTTTATATAATCACACAAGCCCCATGTAATTCCCTTTGTTTTATATAATCACACAAGCCCCATGTAATTCCTTTGTTTTATATAATCACACAAGCCCCATGTAATTCCCTTTGTTTTATATAATCACACAAGCCCCATGTAATTCCTTTGTTTTATATAATCACACAAGCCCCATGTAATTCCCTTTGTTTTATATAATCACACAAGCCCCATGTAATTCCCTTTGTTTTATATAATCACACAAGCCCCATGTAATTCCCTTTGTTTTATATAATCACACAAGCCCCATGTACTTCCCTTTGTTTTATATAATCACACAAGCCCCATGTGTTCCCTTTGTTTTATATAATCACACAAGCCCCATGTAATTCCCTTTGTTTTATATAATCACACAAGCCCCATGTACTTCCCTTTGTTTTATATAATCACACAAGCCCCATGTAATTCCCTTTGTTTTATATAATCACACAAGCCCCATGTAATTCCCTTTGTTTTATATAATCACACAAGCCCCATGTACTTCCCTTTGTTTTATATAATCACACAAGCCCCATGTAATTCCCTTTGTTTTATATAATCACACAAGCCCCATGTAATTCCCTTTGTTTTATATAATCACACAAGCCCCATGTAATTCCTTTGTTTTATATAATCACACAAGCCCCATGTTTCCCTTTGTTTTATATAATCACACAAGCCCCATGTAATTCCCTTTGTTTTATATAATCACACAAGCCCCATGTAATTCCCTTTGTTTTATATAATCACACAAGCCCCATGTAATTCCCTTTGTTTTATATAATCACACAAGCCCCATGTAATTCCCTTTGTTTTATATAATCACACAAGCCCCATGTAATTCCCTTTGTTTTATATAATCACACAAGCCCCATGTAATTCCCTTTGTTTTATATAATCACACAAGCCCCATGTAATTCCCTTTGTTTTATATAATCACACAAGCCCCATGTAATTCCTTTGTTTTATATAATCACACAAGCCCCATGTAATTCCCTTTGTTTTATATAATCACACAAGCCCCATGTAATTCCTTTGTTTTATATAATCACACAAGCCCCATGTAATTCCCTTTGTTTTATATAATCACACAAGCCCCATGTAATTCCCTTTGTTTTATATAATCACACAAGCCCCATGTAATTCCCTTTGTTTTATATAATCACACAAGCCCCATGTAATTCCCTTTGTTTTATATAATCACACAAGCCCCATGTAATTCCCTTTGTTTTATATAATCACACAAGCCCCATGTAATTCCTTTGTTTTATATAATCACACAAGCCCCATGTAATTCCCTTTGTTTTATATAATCACACAAGCCCCATGTAATTCCCTTTGTTTTATATAATCACACAAGCCCCAAATTCCCTTTGTTTTATATAATCACACAAGCCCCATGTAATTCCCTTTGTTTTATATAATCACACAAGCCCCATGTAATTCCCTTTGTTTTATATAATCACACAAGCCCCATGTAATTCCCTTTGTTTTATATAATCACACAAGCCCCATGTAATTCCCTTTGTTTTATATAATCACACAAGCCCCATGTAATTCCCTTTGTTTTATATAATCACACAAGCCCCATGTAATTCCCTTTGTTTTATATAATCACACAAGCCCCATGTAATTCCCTTTGTTTTATATAATCACACAAGCCCCATGTAATTCCCTTTGTTTTATATAATCACACAAGCCCCATGTACTTCCCTTTGTTTTATATAATCACACAAGCCCCATGTAATTCCTTTGTTTTATATAATCACACAAGCCCCATGTGTTCCCTTTGTTTTATATAATCACACAAGCCCCATGTAATTCCCTTTGTTTTATATAATCCACATTGTTTTCTATATAATCACACAAGCCCCATGTAATTCCCTTTGTTTTATATAATCACACAAGCCCCATGTGTTCCCTTTGTTTTATATAATCACACAAGCCCCATGTAATTCCCTTTGTTTTATATAATCACACAAGCCCCATGTAATTCCCTTTGTTTTATATAATCACACAAGCCCCATGTAATTCCCTTTGTTTTATATAATCACACAAGCCCCATGTAATTCCCTTTGTTTTATATAATCACACAAGCCCCATGTAATTCCCTTTGTTTTATATAATCACACAAGCCCCATGTAATTCCCTTTGTTTTATATAATCACACAAGCCCCATGTAATTCCCTTTGTTTTATATAATCACACAAGCCCCATGTAATTCCCTTTGTTTTATATAATCACACAAGCCCCATGTAATTCCCTTTGTTTTATATAATCACACAAGCCCCATGTGTTCCCCTTTGTTTTATATAATCACACAAGCCCCATGTAATTCCCTTTGTTTTATATAATCACACAAGCCCCATGTACTTCCCTTTGTTTTATATAATCACACAAGCCCCATGTAATTCCCTTTGTTTTATATAATCACACAAGCCCCATGTAATTCCCTTTGTTTTATATAATCACACAAGCCCCATGTAATTCCCTTTGTTTTATATAATCACACAAGCCCCATGTAATTCCCTTTGTTTTATATAATCACACAAGCCCCATGTAATTCCCTTTGTTTTATATAATCACACAAGCCCCATGTAATATAATCACACAAGCCCCATGTAATTCCCTTTGTTTTATATAATCACACAAGCCCCATGTACTTCCCTTTGTTTTATATAATCACACAAGCCCCATGTAATTCCCTTTGTTTTATATAATCACACAAGCCCCATGTAATTCCCTTTGTTTTATATAATCACACAAGCCCCATGTAATTCCCTTTGTTTTATATAATCACACAAGCCCCATGTAATTCCCTTTGTTTTATATAATCACACAAGCCCCATGTAATTCCCTTTGTTTTATATAATCACACAAGCCCCATGTAATTCCCTTTGTTTTATATAATCACACAAGCCCCATGTAATTCCCTTTGTTTTATATAATCACACAAGCCCCATGTAATTCCCTTTGTTTTATATAATCACACAAGCCCCATGTATTCCCTTTGTTTTATATAATCACACAAGCCCCATGTAATTCCCTTTGTTTTATATAATCACACAAGCCCCATGTAATTCCCTTTGTTTTATATAATCACACAAGCCCCATGTAATTCCCTTTGTTTTATATAATCACACAAGCCCCATGTAATTCCCTTTGTTTTATATAATCACACAAGCCCCATGTACTTCCTTTGTTTTATATAATCACACAAGCCCCATGTAATTCCCTTTGTTTTATATAATCACACAAGCCCCATGTAATTCCCTTTGTTTTATATAATCACACAAGCCCCATGTAATTCCTTTGTTTTATATAATCACACAAGCCCCATGTAATTCCCTTTGTTTTATATAATCACACAAGCCCCATGTAATTCCCTTTGTTTTATATAATCACACAAGCCCCATGTAATTCCCTTTGTTTTATATAATCACACAAGCCCCATGTAATTCCCTTTGTTTTATATAATCACACAAGCCCCATGTAATTCCCTTTGTTTTATATAATCACACAAGCCCCATGTACTTCCCTTTGTTTTATATAATCACACAAGCCCCATGTACTTCCCTTTGTTTTATATAATCACACAAGCCCCATGTAATTCCCTTTGTTTTATATAATCACACAAGCCCCATGTAATTCCTTTGTTTTATATAATCACACAAGCCCCATGTAATTCCCTTTGTTTTATATAATCACACAAGCCCCATGTAATTCCCTTTGTTTTATATAATCACACAAGCCCCATGTAATTCCCTTTGTTTTATATAATCACACAAGCCCCATGTAATTCCCTTTGTTTTATATAATCACACAAGCCCCATGTAATTCCCTTTGTTTTATATAATCACACAAGCCCCATGTAATTCCCTTTGTTTTATATAATCACACAAGCCCCATGTAATTCCCTTTGTTTTATATAATCACACAAGCCCCATGTAATTCCCTTTGTTTTATATAATCACACAAGCCCCATGTAATTCCCTTTGTTTTATATAATCACACAAGCCCCATGTAATTCCCTTTGTTTTATATAATCACACAAGCCCCATGTAATTCCCTTTGTTTTATATAATCACACAAGCCCCATGTAATTCCCTTTGTTTTATATAATCACACAAGCCCCATGTAATTCCCTTTGTTTTATATAATCACACAAGCCCCATGTACTTCCCTTTGTTTTATATAATCACACAAGCCCCATGTGTTCCCTTTGTTTTATATAATCACACAAGCCCCATGTAATTCCCTTTGTTTTATATAATCACACAAGCCCCATGTATTCCCTTTGTTTTATATAATCACACAAGCCCCATGTAATTCCCTTTGTTTTATATAATCACACAAGCCCCATGTAATTCCCTTTGTTTTATATAATCACACAAGCCCCATGTAATTCCCTTTGTTTTATATAATCACACAAGCCCCATGTAATTCCCTTTGTTTTATATAATCACACAAGCCCCATGTAATTCCCTTTGTTTTATATAATCACACAAGCCCCATGTACTTCCCTTTGTTTTATATAATCACACAAGCCCCATGTGTTCCCTTTGTTTTATATAATCACACAAGCCCCATGTAATTCCCTTTGTTTTATATAATCACACAAGCCCCATGTACTTCCCTTTGTTTTATATAATCACACAAGCCCCATGTAATTCCCTTTGTTTTATATAATCACACAAGCCCCATGTAATTCCCTTTGTTTTATATAATCACACAAGCCCCATGTAATTCCCTTTGTTTTATATAATCACACAAGCCCCATGTACTTCCCTTTGTTTTATATAATCACACAAGCCCCATGTGTTCCCTTTGTTTTATATAATCACACAAGCCCCATGTAATTCCCTTTGTTTTATATAATCACACAAGCCCCATGTAATTCCTTTGTTTTATATAATCACACAAGCCCCATGTAATTCCCTTTGTTTTATATAATCACACAAGCCCCATGTAATTCCCTTTGTTTTATATAATCACACAAGCCCCATGTAATTCCCTTTGTTTTATATAATCACACAAGCCCCATGTAATTCCCTTTGTTTTATATAATCACACAAGCCCCATGTAATTCCTTTGTTTTATATAATCACACAGCCCCATGTAATTCCCTTTGTTTTATATAATCACACAAGCCCCATGTAATTCCCTTTGTTTTATATAATCACACAAGCCCCATGTAATTCCCTTTGTTTTATATAATCACACAAGCCCCATGTAATTCCCTTTGTTTTATATAATCACACAAGCCCCATGTAATTCCCTTTGTTTTATATAATCACACAAGCCCCATGTAATTCCTTTGTTTTATATAATCACACAAGCCCCATGTAATTCCCTTTGTTTTATATAATCACACAAGCCCCATGTAATTCCCTTTGTTTTATATAATCACACAAGCCCCATGTAATTCCCTTTGTTTTATATAATCACACAAGCCCCATGTAATTCCCTTTGTTTTATATAATCACACAAGCCCCATGTAATTCCCTTTGTTTTATATAATCACACAAGCCCCATGTAATTCCCTTTGTTTTATATAATCACACAAGCCCCATGTAATTCCCTTTGTTTTATATAATCACACAAGCCCCATGTAATTCCCTTTGTTTTATATAATCACACAAGCCCCATGTAATTCCCTTTGTTTTATATAATCACACAAGCCCCATGTAATTCCCTTTGTTTTATATAATCACACAAGCCCCATGTAATTCCCTTTGTTTTATATAATCACACAAGCCCCATGTAATTCCCTTTGTTTTATATAATCACACAAGCCCCATGTAATTCCCTTTGTTTTATATAATCACACAAGCCCCATGTAATTCCCTTTGTTTTATATAATCACACAAGCCCCATGTAATTCCCTTTGTTTTATATAATCACACAAGCCCCATGTAATTCCCTTTGTTTTATATAATCACACAAGCCCCATGTAATTCCCTTTGTTTTATATAATCACACAAGCCCCATGTAATTCCCTTTGTTTTATATAATCACACAAGCCCCATGTAATTCCCTTTGTTTTATATAATCACACAAGCCCCATGTAATTCCTTTGTTTTATATAATCACACAAGCCCCATGTAATTCCCTTTGTTTTATATAATCACACAAGCCCCATGTAATTCCCTTTGTTTTATATAATCACACAAGCCCCATGTAATTCCCTTTGTTTTATATAATCACACAAGCCCCATGTAATTCCCTTTGTTTTATATAATCACACAAGCCCCATGTAATTCCCTTTGTTTTATATAATCACACAAGCCCCATGTAATTCCCTTTGTTTTATATAATCACACAAGCCCCATGTAATTCCCTTTGTTTTATATAATCACACAAGCCCCATGTACTTCCCTTTGTTTTATATAATCACACAAGCCCCATGTAATTCCCTTTGTTTTATATAATCACACAAGCCCCATGTAATTCCCCTTTGTTTTATATAATCACACAAGCCCCATGTAATTCCCTTTGTTTTATATAATCACACAAGCCCCATGTAATTCCCTTTGTTTTATATAATCACACAAGCCCCATGTAATTCCCTTTGTTTTATATAATCACACAAGCCCCATGTAATTCCCTTTGTTTTATATAATCACACAAGCCCCATGTAATTCCCTTTGTTTTATATAATCACACAAGCCCCATGTAATTCCCTTTGTTTTATATAATCACACAAGCCCCATGTAATTCCCTTTGTTTTATATAATCACACAAGCCCCATGTAATTCCCTTTGTTTTATATAATCACACAAGCCCCATGTAATTCCCTTTGTTTTATATAATCACACAAGCCCCATGTAATTCCCTTTGTTTTATATAATCACACAAGCCCCATGTAATTCCTTTGTTTTATATAATCACACAAGCCCCATGTAATTCCCTTTGTTTTATATAATCACACAAGCCCCATGTAATTCCCTTTGTTTTATATAATCACACAATCATGTAATTCCCTTTGTTTTATATAATCACACAGCCCCATGTAATTCCCTTTGTTTTATATAATCACACAAGCCCCATGTAATTCCCTTTGTTTTATATAATCACACAAGCCCCATGTAATTCCCTTTGTTTTATATAATCACACAAGCCCCATGTAATTCCCTTTGTTTTATATAATCACACAAGCCCCATGTAATTCCCTTTGTTTTATATAATCACACAAGCCCCATGTAATTCCCTTTGTTTTATATAATCACACAAGCCCCATGTAATTCCCTTTGTTTTATATAATCACACAAGCCCCATGTAATTCCCTTTGTTTTATATAATCACACAAGCCCCATGTAATTCCCTGTAATTCCTTTGTTTTATATAATCACACAAGCCCCATGTAATTCCCTTTGTTTTATATAATCACACAAGCCCCATGTAATTCCTTTGTTTTATATAATCACACAAGCCCCATGTAATTCCCTTTGTTTTATATAATCACACAAGCCCCATGTAATTCCCTTTGTTTTATATAATCACACAAGCCCCATGTAATTCCCTTTGTTTTATATAATCACACAAGCCCCATGTAATTCCCTTTGTTTTATATAATCACACAAGCCCCATGTAATTCCCTTTGTTTTATATAATCACACAAGCCCCATGTAATTCCCTTTGTTTTATATAATCACACAAGCCCCATGTAATTCCCTTTGTTTTATATAATCACACAAGCCCCATTTGTTTTATATAATCACACAAGCCCCATGTAATTCCCTTTGTTTTATATAATCACACAAGCCCCATGTAATTCCCTTTGTTTTATATAATCACACAAGCCCCATGTAATTCCCTTTGTTTTATATAATCACACAAGCCCCATGTAATTCCCTTTGTTTTATATAATCACACAAGCCCCATGTACTTCCCTTTGTTTTATATAATCACACAAGCCCCATGTAATTCCCTTTGTTTTATATAATCACACAAGCCCCATGTAATTCCCTTTGTTTTATATAATCACACAAGCCCCATGTAATTCCCCATATAATCACACAAGCCCCATGTCCCCTTTGTTTTATATAATCACACAAGCCCCATGTACTTCCCTTTGTTTTATATAATCACACAAGCCCCATGTACTTCCCTTTGTTTTATATAATCACACAAGCCCCATGTAATTCCCTTTGTTTTATATAATCACACAAGCCCCATGTAATTCCCTTTGTTTTATATAATCACACAAGCCCCATGTGTTCCCTTTGTTTTATATAATCACACAAGCCCCATGTAATTCCTTTGTTTTATATAATCACACAAGCCCCATGTAATTCCCTTTGTTTTATATAATCACACAAGCCCCATGTAATTCCCTTTGTTTTATATAATCACACAAGCCCCATGTAATTCCTTTGTTTTATATAATCACACAAGCCCCATGTAATTCCCTTTGTTTTATATAATCACACATGCCCCATGTAATTCCCTTTGTTTTATATAATCACACAAGCCCCATGTAATTCCCTTTGTTTTATATAATCACACAAGCCCCATGTAATTCCCTTTGTTTTATATAATCCTTTGTTTTATATAATCACAAGCCCCATGTAATTCCCTTTGTTTTATATAATCACACAAGCCCCATGTAATTCCCTTTGTTTTATATAATCACACAAGCCCCATGTAATTCCCTTTGTTTTATATAATCACACAAGCCCCATGTACTTCCCTTTGTTTTATATAATCACACAAGCCCCATGTGTTTCCCTTTGTTTTATATAATCACACAAGCCCCATGTAATTCCCTTTGTTTTATATAATCACACAAGCCCCATGTACTTCCCTTTGTTTTATATAATCACACAAGCCCCATGTAATTCCCTTTGTTTTATATAATCACACAAGCCCCATGTAATTCCCTTTGTTTTATATAATCACACAAGCCCCATGTACTTCCCTTTGTTTTATATAATCACACAAGCCCCATGTGTTCCCCTTTGTTTTATATAATCACACAAGCCCCATGTAATTCCCTTTGTTTTATATAATCACACAAGCCCCATGTACTTCCCTTTGTTTTATATAATCACACAAGCCCCATGTAATTCCCTTTGTTTTATATAATCACACAAGCCCCATGTAATTCCCTTTGTTTTATATAATCACACAAGCCCCATGTAATTCCCTTTGTTTTATATAATCACACAAGCCCCATGTAATTCCCTTTGTTTTATATAATCACACAAGCCCCATGTAATTCCCTTTGTTTTATATAATCACACAAGCCCCATGTAATTTTATATAATCACACAAGCCCCATTGTTTTATATAATCACACAAGCCCCATGTAATTCCCTTTGTTTTATATAATCACACAAGCCCCATGTAATTCCCTTTGTTTTATATAATCACACAAGCCCCATGTAATTCCCTTTGTTTTATATAATCACACAAGCCCCATGTACACAAGCCCCATTCCCTTTGTTTTATATAATCACACAAGCCCCATGTAATATAATCACACATGCCCCATGTAATTCCCTTTGTTTTATATAATCACACAAGCCCCATGTAATTCCCTTTGTTTTATATAATCACACAAGCCCCATGTAATTCCCTTTGTTTTATATAATCACACAAGCCCCATGTAATTCCCTTTGTTTTATATAATCACACAAGCCCCATGTAATTCCCTTTGTTTTATATAATCACACAAGCCCCATGTAATTCCCTTTGTTTTATATAATCACACAAGCCCCATGTAATTCCTTTGTTTTATATAATCACACAAGCCCCATGTAATTCCCTTTGTTTTATATAATCACACAAGCCCCATGTAATTCCCTTTGTTTTATATAATCACACAAGCCCCATGTAATTCCCTTTGTTTTATATAATCACACAAGCCCCATGTAATTCCCTTTGTTTTATATAATCACACAAGCCCCATGTAATTCCCTTTGTTTTATATAATCACACAAGCCCCATGTAATTCCCTTTGTTTTATATAATCACACAAGCCCCATGTAATTCCCTTTGTTTTATATAATCACACAAGCCCCATGTAATTCCCTTTGTTTTATATAATCACACAAGCCCCATGTAATTCCCTTTGTTTTATATAATCACACAAGCCCCATGTAATTCCCTTTGTTTTATATAATCACACAAGCCCCATGTTGTTCCTTTGTTTTATATAATCACACAAGCCCCATGTACATATAATCACACAAGCCCCATGTAATTCCTTTGTTTTATATAATCACACAAGCCCCATGTAATTCCCTTTGTTTTATATAATCACACAAGCCCCATGTAATTCCCTTTGTTTTATATAATCACACAAGCCCCATGTACTTCCCTTTGTTTTATATAATCACACAAGCCCCATGTACTTCCCTTTGTTTTATATAATCACACAAGCCCCATGTAATTCCCTTTGTTTTATATAATCACACAAGCCCCATGTAATTCCCTTTGTTTTATATAATCACACAAGCCCCATGTAATTCCTTTGTTTTATATAATCACACAAGCCCCATGTAATTCCCTTTGTTTTATATAATCACACAAGCCCCATGTACTTCCCTTTGTTTTATATAATCACACAAGCCCCATGTAATTCCTTTGTTTTATATAATCACACAAGCCCCATGTAATTCCTTTGTTTTATATAATCACACAAGCCCCATGTAATTCCCTTTGTTTTATATAATCACACAAGCCCCATGTAATTCCCTTTGTTTTATATAATCACACAAGCCCCATGTAATTCCTTTGTTTTATATAATCACACAAGCCCCATGTAATTCCCTTTGTTTTATATAATCACACAAGCCCCATGTAATTCCCTTTGTTTTATATAATCACACAAGCCCCATGTAATTCCCTTTGTTTTATATAATCACACAAGCCCCATGTAATTCCCTTTGTTTTATATAATCACACAAGCCCCTTTGTTTTATATAATCACACAAGCCCCATGTCCCTTTGTTTTATATAATCACACAAGCCCCATGTAATTCCCTTTGTTTTATATAATCACAGCCCCATGTAATTCCCTTTGTTTTATATAATCACACAAGCCCCATGTAATTCCCTTTGTTTTATATAATCACACAAGCCCCATGTACTTCCTTTGTTTTATATAATCACACAAGCCCCATGTAATTCCCTTTGTTTTATATAATCACACAAGCCCCATGTAATTCCCTTTGTTTTATATAATCACACAAGCCCCATGTACCCCTTTGTTTTATATAATCACACAAGCCCCATGTAATTCCCTTTGTTTTATATAATCACACAAGCCCCATGTAATTCCCTTTGTTTTATATAATCACACAAGCCCCATGTAATTCCCTTTGTTTTATATAATCACACAAGCCCCATGTTTCCTTTGTTTTATATAATCACACAAGCCCCATGTAATTCCCTTTGTTTTATATAATCACACAAGCCCCATGTACTTCCCTTTGTTTTATATAATCACACAAGCCCCATGTAATTCCCTTTGTTTTATATAATCACACAAGCCCCATGTAATTCCCTTTGTTTTATATAATCACACAAGCCCCATGTAATTCCCTTTGTTTTATATAATCACACAAGCCCCATGTAATTCCCTTTGTTTTATATAATCACACAAGCCCCATGTAATTCCTTTGTTTTATATAATCACACAAGCCCCATGTAATTCCCTTTGTTTTATATAATCACACAAGCCCCATGTAATTCCCTTTGTTTTATATAATCACACAGGCCCCATGTAATTCCCTTTGTTTTATATAATCACACAAGCCCCATGTAATTCCCTTTGTTTTATATAATCACACAAGCCCCATGTAATTCCCTTTGTTTTATATAATCACACAAGCCCCATGTACTTCCCTTTGTTTTATATAATCACACAAGCCCCATGTACTTCCCTTTGTTTTATATAATCACACAAGCCCCATGTACTTCCTTTGTTTTATATAATCACACAAGCCCCATGTGTTCCCTTTGTTTTATATAATCACACAAGCCCCATGTGTTCCGCTTAGTTTTATATAATCACACAAGCCCCATGTACTTCCCTTTGTTTTATATAATCACACAAGCCCCATGTACTTCCCTTTGTTTTATATAATCACACAAGCCCCATGTAATTCCCTTTGTTTTATATAATCACACAAGCCCCATGTAATTCCCTTTGTTTTATATAATCACACAAGCCCCATGTAATTCCCTTTGTTTTATATAATCACACAAGCCCCATGTAATTCCCTTTGTTTTATATAATCACACAAGCCCCATGTAATTCCCCTTTGTTTTATATAATCACACAAGCCCCATGTAATTCCCTTTGTTTTATATAATCACACAAGCCCCATGTGTTCCCCTTTGTTTTATATAATCACACAAGCCCCATGTAATTCCCTTTGTTTTATATAATCACACAAGCCCCATGTAATTCCCTTTGTTTTATATAATCACACAAGCCCCATGTGTTCCCCTTTGTTTTATATAATCACACAAGCCCCATGTAATTCCCCTTTGTTTTATAATAATCCTTTGTTTTATATAATCACACAAGCCCCATGTAATTCCCTTTGTTTTATATAATCACACAAGCCCCATGTAATTCCCTTTGTTTTATATAATCACACAAGCCCCATGTAATTCCCTTTGTTTTATATAATCACACAAGCCCATGCCCCATGTAATTCCCTTTGTTTTATATAATCACACAAGCCCCATGTAATTCCCTTTGTTTTATATATAATTCCCTTTGTTTTATATAATCACACAAGCCCCATGTAATTCCCTTTGTTTTATATAATCACACAAGCCCCATGTGTTCCCCTTTGTTTTATATAATCACACATGCCCCATGTGTTTCCCTTTGTTTTATATAATCACACAAGCCCCATGTAATTCCCTTTGTTTTATATAATCACACAAGCCCCATGTGTTCCCCTTTGTTTTATATAATCACACAAGCCCCATGTACTTCCCTTTGTTTTATATAATCACACAAGCCCCATGTGTTCCCCTTTTGTTTTATATAATTACACAAGCCCCATGTAATTCCCTTTGTTTTATATAATCACACAAGCCCCATGTATTTCCCTTTGCATTTTGTACATTTTGTACACTTGGTACAGTTAAAATGAAATGATCTGATTTTCATTTCCGGTGAAGCCGAAGGACAATTATTGCCCGGACAATACAGTTTCTATTTTGTATACTATTTTGTATAGTATTTAATATGATAGATGAGTTAGGACAAATATTTGATTACTTTATTTGTCCATCAAAGTGGAAAATGTGTCTTTAGTACTGTATAGGTAGGAGCACAGTGTCAGCCTCAGTGCTGCCCCTGGAGATATGTAGAGGTTAACTAAGTGTGTTGCTCAAGAACAACAGTAGGAAGTGGTGCCAGGGATCTGAAACCAGCAAACCTCTGGTTACTGATCCGTTTCTCTAACCTAACACCATCTCCAAATAAAAAAAGTGTTTGAAACTTTAAATTGTGGTTGTTTGTCTGGAAAAGGATAGGCCATTGTTGAACTGGGTGTCTGCAATCAAATATTTCTCAACAGAATTTCAAAAAGGAATGAAAACGAGAATGTGGTATATATGCATAGCCTATTGCCAACTTTATTTTTGCAAAAATCAAATTAAAAATGAATACGAAGCTGAAACAATTTCTCCTACTTTTAGCAGATTACTTTGCAGGAACATGAACAAGTTGAACATAAATAGAAAACTAATCTAAGCAGTAAAGGGATGGTAGTGGAGAGTCATTCATCTTCTCCTGCGTCGTGACCTTGTGACCTGGGTTTCCTCCGGGGTCACGCACTCTGTCCTCTGGCAGCCACATTTATTGATGTGAATGTAGGGATGGTTGAACTTTGACCCGTCTGGGCAGATCATCTCCACTTCCTTCTTGGTGGTGGATTCTTCCCGACAGCAGGTACAAGAGCGCTCCATCATGTTGGCCTCAAGAGAATACCTGAAAACAGAAAGGAGAGACGATGTCATTATGTGGAAGCAATGATGGTAGCAGTTGTAATTATATAACATTGGCTGCGTTTACACAGGCTACCTAATTCTGATCTTTTGACCAATCAGATGAGCTCTTTTGCCAATAATTGGGAAAAATATCAGAATTGGACTGCCTTTGTAAACACAGCCATTGTAACATAACATATTACTGAAAATATAATTTGTAGATTGCATTTAGACAGGCAGCCTAATTCTATATTATTGGGAGGAATAATGTGTTAGTGTTCCTGAAATATTTCAGGAATGATCAAAATACTCACATGGCGTAGGTGACACAGGATCCACTGCATGTTGTCACTTCCACCTTGTTTGCAGACTTGCAGCCATTGCTGTCCAGGTACACTTTGCTCTTTGTCACATTGCATGGCTTAGTTATTGGAATACCTGCACATAAAAGTGTCATTTTCAAATGAATTAACGTTAATCATCCTGAGGACCATGGCAATAGCTAAAACACTTTCCCCAATGCCTGATAAAGGGCAAGAATGATTTACAAACGTCTATCAAAAAGGATGGTGTTTAAAAGACACTCACAGACATGGCAGCAACCATCTGGAGCAATGACTTCAGTTCCCTTAAAAACAAAAAAATGGAAGAAAAAACAAGAACATTTTTAAGTCACTGATGTAGCGTTTACCAAACTGTCTCCACATGTTTTTCAGTGCAGTGTTATTGCATTGTTCACTTTAAGAAACAGGTGTCAATAACCTCACATAAATACACAGTAGGCATACTATATTAAGCAACAGGCCTTGGTCTGAGTGACTGGGCATGTTTAAACTTTATTTCACGAATATGATTTTGCACATTCTCCAGTTGTTTTTAAATGGGCCAGTTATCCGGACCCAGATCATTTGCCAGATGGTTATTGTAACTCACGGGTATGCAGTCTTCTGGGTGGAAGACAGGGCACACAGTCTTAGCCTCGATTGGGATGAGTTGGTCCTGAATCTTTACGCACTCATACTTGAGACACTTGTCTCCCGATGGTATCCAGACGGAACCAGGCTGTAGAGGTGCGAATATGAAAGATATCAACAGGAGATTCTTCAAATTATATACGATGTACTGTATCATTGCTAAGATATTTTGCATAAAACTTTATTGCTACAGTAAAATTACATGTTGATGTTTTTAAATAATCATGTGAAATAGGACTGATATGTTTT
The DNA here is from genome assembly GCF_034236695.1 of Oncorhynchus nerka. Lineage (NCBI taxonomy): Eukaryota > Metazoa > Chordata > Actinopteri > Salmoniformes > Salmonidae > Oncorhynchus > Oncorhynchus nerka. The sequence goes on from NC_088423.1 coordinate 77,238,268, forward strand.
ACGAATTGTAAAAATAAAATAAAAATACAATTTGAGAATCTATAAATAATGCGTCTTGATGCTCTTTTACCTGAATAGTGTGTGTGGTGTTATCTGGCAGCATAACCACACAGCTTGTCTGTACACACTTCCCACAACACTGTCCAGGAACGGCTTGATGATCATAGCCCTGAAAGGAAGAAGACAGACCAGAGAGGAGAAAACCTTTATGATGTGCACATGATCTCTCTTGTGTGATCCTTGTAACTCACTAGTAATTACACTTATCCAGTAGTAGTCCAATAGTGGACACAGAGGAATCAGTGTTATTATAATATTTTGACATGGATAAGAACTCACATTACACTAAGTATGTTGAATTACATAATGAGGCCAAAGGGTGTCGATGCGTCAATGGAGATCACTTACCTGCTGGCAGTGAGTGTCACATTCAGTAGGATGACACTCAATGATATGTAGATGGCTTTGGGCATCTACACTGTCACCACACACACAATTCTTACACTTGTCCCCAGGAACATTGGCACCAGGCTGGAATGAGAAAATATAATATTTCTATCGAAAGTCTATGAATTGAGACACTTTTTTTGCCCTATCTAATCTCATAAATGGATTGACCCAAAAAAATTGTTGGCACCCTGATAGAGGCCTCTAATTGCTTAAAGGAGGAATTTGCATAGTTTAACTTGTTTTTTAATGTATGTATGCAAGTAAAAATAACGTTGTACTCTTTCATTAAGTTGATCATTTAGAAGTGGTGGGACTGGCCAAAATGAAAATAGCATAGAATGCATTCTCACCTGATATTCAATGTTGTTAAACACACAGACATCCTTTGGCACTGTGGGGCAAAGAACATGGATAATCATTCAATACTGCAACTAACATGTTGGGATTTCTAGGATATGCACAAATTCTGTACACGCACACTCAAGCACATGCAGACGCAAACTCACCGCATTGATAAGTTAGGCAGCAGACTCCCATAGTTGCCTCTGTCTCGAATCCGACTGGGCAAGTTATCTTGGAAGTAGAGCATCGTGTGACATCACACTCTGTTTGGAAAGAAAAAAGGATTGTTTTAAAAACTATGCGAATGGCCACAGTGGTTGGATATATTAGGTCATCACCGAAAATGTTAACGTTTTTACCGAGATGTTAAAAAGCCCACATATAAAGCACATTATCCAAACAAGTCACTCACCGCATTTGTCCTTTTGACAACAGTCAACGGTTTCTAGGACCTTAACTTGGCCCTCCTGATCACAGGTGAGAGGAGGCTGATGTTGGCATGCCATAGGCTGGCACTGGATTTCCAGACTGTACGGATCACACACACACTCCTGGCAGTTGCTCACCCAGGTCTCATTAGCCTGCAATGAGGAACAATTTAAGTACACTAAGGTTTGTATGGACACTACCAGTACAAAGTTCAATCATTCAGTGTGTGGAATTAGTAATTACTGAAGCGCTTTGAGGTTTTATGAAAGCACTATAGAATTGTAATACATTATTATTATTATTATTATTATTATTATTATTGCATACATTACTTTACATGAATGCCAAAAGTGAAATACAAGCTACATGACATTTTTTTTTTCAATTTTCGTCTATATTACATACTCAAATCTAACTGCCTGTAGCTCAGTCACTGAAGCAAGGATATGTATATTCTTGGTACCATTTGAACGGAAACACTTTGAAGTTTGTGGAAATTTTTGTCAAAAATGAAAAAGGCATGCTGTCGTGCAAGGTTAGTAGCTACAGTTTACGACATATACATGGTTTCCGGATACTCCCGTTAAGCCCAGCTCATTGGCTATCTAGCTAGCTTTGTTTGACCCCGATTGGTGCTTATTTGACAAAGATACAGTTGTTCAAGTGATGGCCGCCCGAGTCATCGGCGTGCCATGAAGGCGTCGCTCTCTGACCAAATATGGTGTTCTATAGGATATACTACACCCCTAATGATATAGTGAAGTCTTGTTACCTTCTAGGATCTCTGAGGAATACATACGAACGTGATTTGACTCGTTGAAACAACGTTTAAGGTTAGATTTATAACAGATTCCTTTCTTTGCAAATTGAACGAGTGGAAATACAAAATAGATTGTGCGTGCTATATGGATCTTTTTAGGATAGGAAAAGGGATTTTATTAAACAAAACGACACTTCATGTTATCTCTGGGACCCTTTGGATAGTAAATCAGAGCAAGATTTCAGAATATAAGTATACATTTTACCTTCAGAGGTGAATTTATCAAACCTATCACAGTGAAAAAATTGTTTTGTTGTTAGGAGCTCTCCTCAAACAATTGCATGGCATTTTTTTGCAGTAATAGCTACTGTAAATTGGACAGTTCAGTTATATTAACAGGAATTTAAGCTTTCAGCCGATATAAGACACTTATATGTACCGACGTTTGTTGTTTCTCTAAAATCTGCGATCTTGACATAACGCGCTGCATGATTTACAACTGTCCCATTGATGGGACGCCGATCCTTAAGTTGTGTATGTGTATATCAGAAATGAATAGTTTCTCTTCCCTGCTTAAACCTGTGAGTGAAATTCAAACACAATTTTACCTCTTTCCATTCTCCATTTGGCAATGGGCAAATATCTAATGAACCAAAGAGAAAAAAATACATTACAAAAACTAAGTAATTGAAATACATTCCACAACTTCATCTTGATAATGCATTTCATATACCGGAAGCACTTGATGAAATCAATATCAATCAAACCAAAACCCGCACAATTGAAGTATCTGTGAAAAATGCTGTGGATATTTCTTGTTTGTTATACAAAAAGCTGAACCAGCTTTCAAAAGACCACTACAGCAGCAATGAACAATTAACACTTTGTGCTTCCCAAAGTGAAGGTCAGCTACTATCACAGCACCATACAGTAAGTCACCACACCCTCATTATACAATGCTGTTATTTGACAATTCTTACCACAGCTGGGGATACAGTAGTTTGAGCTGGAACTCATAAGAGTGGTCCCAGGGGGACAATAACATCCCTCCAATTGTATATCTCCCATCACACTGAACTCATTTTGAGTCTGGATGAATTTTAAATTGTACCTGCAGAGATATTCAAAAAATGTTTCAATAGCTGAAAGACTTTAGCCCATCATTATACCCATCCACTGAACAACAACATTATACATACCAGGCATTACAGGTTGGTTCAACTTGTGGACCGCAGGCTTTATAAACCTTGGGTTTCTCACATGTGAAGTCTGTAGCGGGGGAGATAAAAAGGTTAATAACCAATAAGCAAATCATAGAGAGGCTATCTGAGCTTTATGGTCTTGAGGAGTGACCTACTTACCACATTGTCCATTTGTATAATTTCTCCACTCAATACAGACTCCTGCTTGTGCACATGCATCAGCATAGGTCTGCAAGCTGGTGCAGCCAATGGTAACATCATCCATATAACACGCATCAAAGATACATGCCACAAGGAATGGCTCGTAGGGGATTATCTTATGGCAACTCTCAAAGACCCTAGAAAAGATGTCACGCTTCAGTTAGAGTAGATACTTAAATATGATCATTCACTTTGTTTTGTCATCAGGCTTTGTCAAATGATTGCCGTGTTTTAGTATGTCAAGTTACTGTTGGCACTGAGATTATTATGATTGGGAGGTTATCGATCCTACAGAAGAGCTAGGTTTACTGTAAATACTAATGGCTACTTACTTGCTTTGAATGAGATGACAAATGGGTGGATCACAGCCTGTTAGTGGTGTTGGTATCGGCTCTGGTGGTGGTGGTGTGCACTGACTGTTATTGTGGTCAGCAACATGCCATTGGTGTGCCATGTCAGGACAAGATGAATCGATAGTCCCATTTGGCAAGCGGCAGTCATCTGTCCGGTTGTTGTCACATGTACCTGAATAAGATTGAAAACCATTGTTAGACATTGAGACATCATGGGGTAATCATCGTAACAAAGTGACCATAAAACACCTGTACTCACCACACTGTCCCTCAGTGTTGCCACTGAACTTGTCCCAGGGCAGGTATATGCTAAACATAAGACCAGTGAAAGACACCTTGGCATTAATTGCTGGTATGACTAAAAGGGTCTCAATTCCGTTGTCTGTGATGCGGAAGTCCTTGGTCTCATATGCTGGGATGATGCGTTTCTGGTTTACATAAATCTAGGACAAAAATGTTAAGAGATGGACAAAATGGTTACAATAATTCAATATTTTTATACCCAATAGTATTCTAGAACTGTATCCTATATCTAACACATAAAGGAAGTATATCAATCTTAAATGGAAGCTAATCAATATCTAAGCTGAACCCAAAACTAATCCATCTTAAACGAAAAAACAACTGAAAATCTCTTGAACATACAGTATTTGAGATATGTTAATTACCAGACTTGTGAAAACTCCATCAACGTCCTTCTTGGTCATGAATATCTTGTAAGATTGATAATAAATGGTCAGAGACTGAGGGCAGGAAAGTCCATCTGGAGCATCACAATAGTAATTGTCGATTACAACACTGAAGTTGTACTTTGGCAGGATTTCTTTGACCAAGACGTAAGAACAATTTCCTTGGAAGCCATAGTATGTTCCATCAAAGGTGACATAGTGAGGGTCTCCCCAACCATAGCAGATACCTTTGTAAGAAGAGAATGATTAGCATTTAAAAGGACACGGATGTGGAATGTTTTATGCAAAATTAATGGTGCTGTGCTGAACGTTTTCCAATGTTAGACATTCATATACATTTACTGCTGGTAACTATTAGATAAACCTAAACAAGTCAAATAGTAAGAATCATTTTGAACTAAAATCAATGGCTAAAGTGGATTTTGTGACACAAAGAATAACCATATCTATTTTTGGGGTGGGAGGTGGTAAACTTACATTGACACTCATAGTGGAAACAGCATCCAGATTCGTCAAACACTTGGATTGGAGGATAGTTATTTTCACATGCTATAGGCTTCGGAGTCTCACAATGTACATGCTCATAAGTAACTTTCCCGTTGGCGCATGTTCCGTTGGTGCATTGGTTATGTATCCAGCTGTCACCATTCTACAAACACAGAAATATATTAGGCCTACAGGAAATGTCCATAAAATCATTCAATTATTTTTGTCATGTTTTTGTCAAATCATCCCTTTGTAAATAATAATTCCTATGGAACAAAAGTTATTATCTATAGCAGAGTAAAACCTTTCTTGGAGGATGGTAATGGTCACAGTTCTTCTCAGTTGGATATGTTACATGTGGAACTGTTGTTGTTGGGGGCTGTGAAGTGGTTGGTGAAGTAGGAGTAACTGGGGTAGTTGATGTACCACAACTGGTCAAATGTGTTTCTATTTCACAAGTCTTGTTGCAGAGACCAATGTAGCACCATCCATCATGGTCAGAGACATTATAAACAATTGAGCCTGAAAGTAATTTGAGGTGTAATCATTAAGCAAGTTTTCCAACTTAACATGTAAAATGACATACAAATTGAACATCACTAACAGCTGAACTAATAGTACAAAAGGTTTAAAACTTGGAAAGGTGAAAAGTAAATCTTACCAATGAGGAAATCAGTATGATTGAAATGGCAAAAAGAACAATGATGGGGTAATGTGACTGGAATCAATGGTTTCGCTGTTTCACCAGTTATTACAAAAAAAGGAGTTGTAGGAATAATAGTAGTGGTGGGAGGCAGAGTTGTTGTTTTTGTTGTAGATGGAGCTGTCGATGTTGAGGTTGTAGTAGTGGGTGTAGGAGTAGTGACGAGAGGAACTGTTGTTGTTGCGGTGGTTGGGATGTGTGTTGTGGTTCCACATTGACAACATTTCACTCGAATTTCATAATCAAAGCACTTTTGCTGAAGACCTTGCTCATTGTTTTGACAAACTAGTCCAACGGATGGATTGCAAGTCACGTCTTGGCCAAGCTGAGAGATCTGAAGTCCAGGGAATTGTTTTGCTCTACATTCAACTGCCTCTGGAGCTGAGCAAATGTGATAACCAGCAGCAATTATGTTCTTAATGGATTCATTATCTCCACCTTTAGAGCCAGACGTTGGCTGACCAAGGTTGATCCAGTCTGACCACACACATGTTTCTTCACCACTGCATTGGGTAGGTGTTACTCCTGTTGAGGTTGATGTAGGAGTAGTGGTTGGAGTTGTACTAGGGCTGGGAGTCTGAGTTGTTGTTTTTGTTGTAGGTGGAGCTGTCGATGTTGAGGTTGTAGTAGTGGGTGTGTAGTGGGTGTAGGAGTAGTGACGAGAGGAACTGTTGTTGTTGCGGTGGTTGGGATGTGTGTTGTGGTTCCACATTGACAACATTTCACTCGAATCTCATAATCAAAGCACTTTTGCTGAAGACCTTGCTCATTGTTTTGACAAACTAGTCCAACGGATGGATTGCAAGTCACGTCTTGGCCAAGCTGAGAGATCTGAAGTCCAGGGAATTGTTTTGCTCTACATTCAACTGCCTCTGGAGCTGAGCAAATGTGATAACCAGCAGCAATTATGTTCTTAATGGATTCATTATCTCCACCTTCAGAGCCAGACGTTGGCTGACCAAGGTTGATCCAATCTGACCACACACATGTTTCTTCACCACTGCATTGGGTAGGTGTTACTCCTGTTGAGGTTGATGTAGGAGTAGTGGTTGGAGTTGTACTAGGGCTGGGAGTCTGAGTTGTTGTTTTTGTTGTAGGTGGAGCTGTCGATGTTGAGGTTGTAGTAGTGGGTGTAGTGGGTGTAGGAGTAGTGACGAGAGGAACTGTTGTTGTTGCGGTGGTTGGGATGTGTGTTGTGGTTCCACATTGACAACATTTCACTCGAATCTCATAATCAAAGCACTTTTGCTGAAGACCTTGCTCATTGTTTTGACAAACTAGTCCAACGGATGGATTGCAAGTCACGCCTTGGCCAAGCTGAGAGATCTGAAGTCCAGGAATTGTTTTGCTCTACATTCAACTGCCTCTGGAGCTGAGCAAATGTGATAACCAGCAGCAATGATGTTCTTAATGGATTCATTATCTCCACCTTTAGAGCCAGACGTTGGCTGACCAAGGTTGATCCAGTCTGACCACACACATGTTTCTTCACCACTGCATTGGGTAGGTGTTACTCCTGTTGAGGTTGATGTAGGAGTAGTGGTTGGAGTTGTACTAGGGCTGGGAGTCTGAGTTGTTGTTTTTGTTGTAGGTGGAGCTGTCGATGTTGAGGTTGTAGTAGTGGGTGTAGGAGTAGGAGTAGTGAGGAACTGTTGTTGTTGCGGTGGTTGGGATGTGTGTTGTGGTTCCACATTGACAACATTTCACTCGAATCTCATAATCAAAGCACTTTTGCTGAAGACCTTGCTCATTGTTTTGACAAACTAGTCCAACGGATGGATTGCAAGTCACGTCTTGGCCAAGCTGAGAGATCTGAAGTCCAGGGAATTGTTTTGCTCTACATTCAACTGCCTCTGGAGCTGAGCAAATGTGATAACCAGCAGCAATGATGTTCTTAATGGATTCATTATCTCCACCTTTAGAGCCAGACGTTGGCTGACCAAGGTTGATCCAGTCTGACCACACACATGTTTCTTCACCACTGCATTGGGTAGGTGTTACTCCTGTTGAGGTTGATGTAGGAGTAGTGGTTGGAGTTGTACTAGGGCTGGGAGTCTGAGTTGTTGTTTTTGTTGTAGGTGGAGCTGTCGATGTTGAGGTTGTAGTAGTGGGTGTAGTGGGTGTAGGAGTAGTGACGAGAGGAACTGTTGTTGTTGCGGTGGTTGGGATGTGTGTTGTGGTTCCACATTGACAACATTTCACTCGAATCTCATAATCAAAGCACTTTTGCTGAAGACCTTGCTCATTGTTTTGACAAACTAGTCCAACGGATGGATTGCAAGTCACGCCTTGGCCAAGCTGAGAGATCTGAAGTCCAGGGAATTGTTTTGCTCTACATTCAACTGCCTCTGGAGCTGAGCAAATGTGATAACCAGCAGCAATGATGTTCTTAATGGATTCATTATCTCCACCTTTAGAGCCAGACGTTGGCTGACCAAGGTTGATCCAGTCTGACCACACACATGTTTCTTCACCACTGCATTGGGTAGGTGTTACTCCTGTTGAGGTTGATGTAGGAGTAGTGGTTGGAGTTGTACTAGGGCTGGGAGTCTGAGTTGTTGTTTTTGTTGTAGGTGGAGCTGTCGATGTTGAGGTTGTAGTAGTGGGTGTAGTGGGTGTAGGAGTAGTGACGAGAGGAACTGTTGTTGTTGCGGTGGTTGGGATGTGTGTTGTGGTTCCACATTGACAACATTTCACTCGAATCTCATAATCAAAGCACTTTTGCTGAAGACCTTGCTCATTGTTTTGACAAACTAGTCCAACGGATGGATTGCAAGTCACGTCTTGGCCAAGCTGAGAGATCTGAAGTCCAGGGAATTGTTTTGCTCTACATTCAACTGCCTCTGGAGCTGAGCAAATGTGATAACCAGCAGCAATGATGTTCTTAATGGATTCATTATCTCCACCTTTAGAGCCAGACGTTGGCTGACCAAGGTTGATCCAGTCTGACCACACACATGTTTCTTCACCACTGCATTGGGTAGGTGTTACTCCTGTTGAGGTTGATATAGGAGTAGTGGTTGGAGTTGTACTAGGGCTGGGAGTCTGAGTTGTTGTTTTTGTTGTAGGTGGAGCTGTCGATGTTGAGGTTGTAGTAGTGGGTGTAGGAGTAGTGACGAGAGGAACTGTTGTTGTTGCGGTGGTTGGGATGTGTGTTGTGGTTCCACATTGACAACATTTCACTCGAATCTCATAATCAAAGCACTTTTGCTGAAGACCTTGCTCATTGTTTTGACAAACTAGTCCAACGGATGGATTGCAAGTCACGTCTTGGCCAAGCTGAGAGATCTGAAGTCCAGGGAATTGTTTTGCTCTACATTCAACTGCCTCTGGAGCTGAGCAAATGTGATAACCAGCAGCAATGATGTTCTTAATGGATTCATTATCTCCACCTTTAGAGCCAGACGTTGGCTGACCAAGGTTGATCCAGTCTGACCACACACATGTTTCTTCACCACTGCATTGGGTAGGTGTTACTCCTGTTGAGGTTGATGTAGGAGTAGTGGTTGGAGTTGTACTAGGGCTGGGAGTCTGAGTTGTTGTTTTTGTTGTAGGTGGAGCTGTCGATGTTGAGGTTGTAGTAGTGGGTGTAGTGGGTGTAGGAGTAGTGACGAGGAACTGTTGTTGTTGTGGTGGTTGGGATGTGTGTTGTGGTTCCACATTGACAACATTTCACTCGAATCTCATAATCAAAGCACTTTTGCTGAAGACCTTGCTCATTGTTTTGACAAACTAGTCCAACGGATGGATTGCAAGTCACGTCTTGGCCAAGCTGAGAGATCTGAAGTCCAGGGAATTGTTTTGCTCTACATTCAACTGCCTCTGGAGCTGAGCAAATGTGATAACCAGCAGCAATGATGTTCTTAATGGATTCATTATCTCCACCTTTAGAGCCAGACGTTGGCTGACCAAGGTTGATCCAGTCTGACCACACACATGTTTCTTCACCACTGCATTGGGTAGGTGTTACTCCTGTTGAGGTTGATATAGGAGTAGTGGTTGGAGTTGTACTAGGCTGGGAGTCTGAGTTGTTGTTTTTGTTGTAGGTGGAGCTGTCGATGTTGAGGTTGTAGTAGTGGGTGTAGGAGTAGTGACGAGAGGAACTGTTGTTGTTGCGGTGGTTGGGATGTGTGTTGTGGTTCCACATTGACAACATTTCACTCGAATCTCATAATCAAAGCACTTTTGCTGAAGACCTTGCTCATTGTTTTGACAAACTAGTCCAACGGATGGATTGCAAGTCACGTCTTGGCCAAGCTGAGAGATCTGAAGTCCAGGGAATTGTTTTGCTCTACATTCAACTGCCTCTGGAGCTGAGCAAATGTGATAACCAGCAGCAATGATGTTCTTAATGGATTCATTATCTCCACCTTTAGAGCCAGACGTTGGCTGACCAAGGTTGATCCAGTCTGACCACACACATGTTTCTTCACCACTGCATTGGGTAGGTGTTACTCCTGTTGAGGTTGATGTAGGAGTAGTGGTTGGAGTTGTACTAGGCTGGGAGTCTGAGTTGTTGTTTTTGTTGTAGGTGGAGCTGTCGATGTTGAGGTTGTAGTAGTGGGTGTAGGAGTAGTGACGAGAGGAACTGTTGTTGTTGCGGTGGTTGGGATGTGTGTGTGGTTCCACATTGACAACATTTCACTCGAATCTCATAATCAAAGCACTTTTGCTGAAGACCTTGCTCATTGTTTTGACAAACTAGTCCAACGGATGGATTGCAAGTCACGTCTTGGCCAAGCTGAGAGATCTGAAGTCCAGGGAATTGTTTTGCTCTACATTCAACTGCCTCTGGAGCTGAGCAAATGTGATAACCAGCAGCAATGATGTTCTTAATGGATTCATTATCTCCACCTTTAGAGCCAGACGTTGGCTGACCAAGGTTGATCCAGTCTGACCACACACATGTTTCTTCACCACTGCATTGGGTAGGTGTTACTCCTGTTGAGGGTGATGTAGGAGTAGTGGTTGTACTAGGGCTGGGAGTCTGAGTTGTTGTTTTTGTTGTAGGTGGAGCTGTCGATGTTGAGGTTGTAGTAGTGGGTGTAGGAGTAGTGACGAGAGGAACTGTTGTTGTTGCGGTGGTTGGGATGTGTGTTGTGGTTCCACATTGACAACATTTCACTCGAATCTCATAATCAAAGCACTTTTGCTGAAGACCTTGCTCATTGTTTTGACAAACTAGTCCAACGGATGGATTGCAAGTCACGTCTTGGCCAAGCTGAGAGATCTGAAGTCCAGGGAATTGTTTTGCTCTACATTCAACTGCCTCTGGAGCTGAGCAAATGTGATAACCAGCAGCAATGATGTTCTTAATGGATTCATTATCTCCACCTTTAGAGCCAGACGTTGGCTGACCAAGGTTGATCCAGTCTGACCACACACATGTTTCTTCACCACTGCATTGGGTAGGTGTTACTCCTGTTGAGGTTGATGTAGGAGTAGTGGTTGGAGTTGTACTAGGCTGGGAGTCTGAGTTGTTGTTTTTGTTGTAGGTGGAGCTGTCGATGTTGAGGTTGTAGTAGTGGGTGTAGGAGGTAGTGATATGAGGAACTGTTGTTGTTGTGGTGGTTGGGATGTGTGTTGTGGTTCCACATTGACAACATTTCACTCGAATCTCATAATCAAAGCACTTTTGCTGAAGACCTTGCTCATTGTTTTGACAAACTAGTCCAACGGATGGATTGCAAGTCACGTCTTGGCCAAGCTGAGAGATCTGAAGTCCAGGGAATTGTTTTGCTCTACATTCAACTGCCTCTGGAGCTGAGCAAATGTGATAACCAGCAGAAATTATGTTCTTAATGGATTCATTATCTCCACCTTCAGAGCCAGACGTTGGCTGACCAAGGTTGATCCAGTCTGACCACACACATGTTTCTTCACCACTGCATTGGGTAGGTGTTACTCCTGTTGAGGTTGATGTAGGAGTAGTGGTTGGAGTTGTACTAGGGCTGGGAGTCTGAGTTGTTGTTTTTGTTGTAGGTGGAGCTGTCGATGTTGAGGTTGTAGTAGTGGGTGTAGTGGTAGTGATAGAGGAACTGTTGTTGTTGTGGTGGTTGGATGTGTGTTGTGGTTCCACATTGACAACATTTCACTCGAATCTCATAATCAAAGCACTTTTGCTGAAGACCTTGCTCATTGTTTTGACAAACTAGTCCAACGGATGGATTGCAAGTCACGTCTTGGCCAAGCTGAGAGATCTGAAGTCCAGGAATTGTTTTGCTCTACATTCAACTGCCTCTGGAGCTGAGCAAATGTGATAACCAGCAGCAATGATGTTCTTAATGGATTCATTATCTCCACCTTCAGAGCCAGACGTTGGCTGACCAAGGTTGATCCAGTCTGACCACACATGTTTCTTCACCACTGCATTGGGTAGGTGTTACTCCTGTTGAGGGTGATGTAGGAGTAGTGGTTGTACTAGGGCTGGGAGTCTGAGTTGTTGTTTTTGTTGTAGGTGGAGCTGTCGATGTTGAGGTTGTAGTAGTGGGTGTAGGAGTAGTGATAGAGGAACTGTTGTTGTTGTGGTGGTTGGGATGTGTGTTGTGGTTCCACATTGACAACATTTCACTCGAATCTCATAATCAAAGCACTTTTGCTGAAGACCTTGCTCATTGTTTTGACAAACTAGTCCAACGGATGGATTGCAAGTCACGTCTTGGCCAAGCTGAGAGATCTGAAGTCCAGGGAATTGTTTTGCTCTACATTCAACTGCCTCTGAGCTGAGCAAATGTGATAACCAGCAGCAATGATGTTCTTAATGGATTCATTATCTCCACCTTTAGAGCCAGACGTTGGCTGACCAAGGTTGATCCAGTCTGACCACACACATGTTTCTTCACCACTGCATTGGGTAGGTGTTACTCCTGTTGAGGTTGATGTAGGAGTAGTGGTTGGAGTTGTACTAGGGCTGGGAGTCTGAGTTGTTGTTTTTGTTGTAGGTGGAGCTGTCGATGTTGAGGTTGTAGTAGTGGGTGTAGGAGTAGTGACGAGAGGAACTGTTGTTGTTGCGGTGGTGGTTGGGATGTGTGTTGTGGTTCCACATTGACAACATTTCACTCGAATCTCATAATCAAAGCACTTTTGCTGAAGACCTTGCTCATTGTTTTGACAAACTAGTCCAACGGATGGATTGCAAGTCACGTCTTGGCCAAGCTGAGAGATCTGAAGTCCAGGGAATTGTTTTGCTCTACATTCAACTGCCTCTGGAGCTGAGCAAATGTGATAACCAGCAGAAATTATGTTCTTAATGGATTCATTATCTCCACCTTCAGAGCCAGACGTTGGCTGACCAAGGTTGATCCAGTCTGACCACACACATGTTTCTTCACCACTGCATTGGGTAGGTGTTACTCCTGTTGAGGTTGATGTAGGAGTAGTGGTTGGAGTTGTACTAGGGCTGGGAGTCTGAGTTGTTGTTTTTGTTGTAGGTGGAGCTGTCGATGTTGAGGTTGTAGTAGTGGGTGTAGGAGTAGTGATATGAGGAACTGTTGTTGTTGTGGTGGTGGGGATGTGTGTTGTGGTTCCACATTGACAACATTTCACTCCGAATCTCATAATCAAAGCACTTTTGCTGAAGACCTTGCTTATTGTTTTGACAAACTAGTCCAATGGATGGATTGCAAGTCACGTCTTGGCCAAGCTGAGAGATCTGAAGTCCAGGGTATTGTTTTGCTCTACATTCAACTGCCTCTGGAGCTGAGCAAATGTGATAACCAGCAGAAATTATGTTCTTAATGGATTCATTATCTCCACCTTTAGAGCCAGTCGTTGGCTGACCAAGGTTGATCCAGTCTGACCACACACATTTTTCTTCACCACTGCATTGGGTAGGTGTTACTCCTGTTGAGGTTGATGAAGGAGTAGTGGTTGGGGTTGAACTAGAGCTGGGAGTCTGAGTTGTTGTTTTTGTTGTAGGTGGAGCTGTCGATGTTGAGGTTGTAGTAGTGGGTGTAGTAGGAGTAGTGATAGAGGAACTGTTGTTGTTGTGGTGGTGGGGATGTGTGTTGTGGTTCCACATTGACAACATTTCACTCGAACCTCATAATCAAAGCACTTTTGCTGAAGACCTTGCTCATTGTTTTGACAAACAGTCCAACGGAGGGATTGCAAGTCACGCCTTGGCCAAGCTGAGAGATCTGAAGTCCAGGGTATTGTTTTGCTCTACATTCAACTGCCTCTGAGCTGAGCAAATGTGATAACCAGCAGAAATTATGTTCTTAATGGATTCATTATCTCCACCTTCAGAGCCAGTCGTTGGCTGACCAAGGTTGATCCAGTCTGACCACACACATTTTTCTTCACCACTGCATTGGGTAGGTGTTACTCCTGTTGAGGTGATGTAGGAGTAGTGGTTGGAGTTGTACTAGAGCTGGGAGTCTGAGTTGTTGTTTTTGTTGTAGGTGGAGCTGTCGATGTTGAGGTTGTAGTAGTGGGTGTAGTGGGTAGTGATATGAGAGGAACTGTTGTTGTGGTGGTGGTGGGATGTGTTGTGGTTCCACATTGACAACATTTCACTCGAACTCATAATCAAAGCACTTTTGCTGAAGACCTTGCTTATTGTTTTGACAAACTAGTCCAACGGAGGGATTGCAAGTCACGTCTTGGCCAAGCTGAGAGATCTGAAGTCCAGGGTATTGTTTTGCTCTACATTCAACTGCCTCTGAGCTGAGCAAATGTGATAACCTGCAGAAATTATGTTCTTAATGGATTCATTATCTCCACCTTCAGAGCCAGTCGTTGGCTGACCAAGGTTGATCCAGTCTGACCACACACATTTTTCTTCACCACTGCATTGGGTAGGTGTTACTCCTGTTGAGGTTGATGTAGGAGTAGTGGTTGGAGTCGTACTAGAGCTGGGAGTCTGAGTTGTTGTTTTTGTTGTAGGTGGAGCTGTCGATGTTGAGGTTGTAGTAGTGGGTGTAGGAGTAGTGATATGAGGAACTGTTGTTGTTGTGGTGGTTGGATGTGTGTTGTGGTTCCACATTGACAACATTTCACTCGAATCTCATAATCAAAGCACTTTTGCTGAAGACCTTGCTTATTGTTTTGACAAATCAGTCCAACGGATGGGATTGCAAGTCACGCTTGGCCAAGCTGAGAGATCTGAAGTCCAGGGAATTGTTTTGCTCTACATTCAACTGCCTCTGGAGCTGAGCAAATGTGATAACCAGCAGAAATTATGTTCTTAATGGATTCATTATCTCCACCTTCAGAGCCAGACGTTGGCTGACCAAGGTTGATCCAGTCTGACCACACACATTTTTCTTCACCACTGCATTGGGTAGGTGTTACTCCTGTTGAGGTTGATGTAGGAGTAGTGGTTGGAGTCGTACTAGAGCTGGGAGTCTGAGTTGTTGTTTTTGTTGTAGGTGGAGCTGTCGATGTTGAGGTTGTAGTAGTGGGTGTAGGAGTAGTGATATGAGGAACTGTTGTTGTTGTGGTGGTGGGGATGTGTGTTGTGGTTCCACATTGACAACATTTCACTCGAATCTCATAATCAAAGCACTTTTGCTGAAGACCTTGCTTATTGTTTTTACAAATCAGTCCAACGGATGGATTGCAAGTCACGTCTTGGCCAAGCTGAGAGATCTGAAGTCCAGGATATTGTTTTGCTCTACATTCAACTGCCTCTGGAGCTGAGCAAATGTGATAACCAGCAGAAATTATGTTCTTAATGGATTCATTATCTCCACCTTCAGAGCCAGACGTTGGCTGACCAAGGTTGATCCAGTCTGACCACACACATTTTCTTCACCACTGCATTGCAGGTGTTACTCCTGTTGAGGTTGATGAAGGAGTAGTGATTGGGGCCTAACTAGAGCTGGGAGTCTGCTGAGTTGTTGTTTTTGTTGTAGGTGGAGCTGTCGATGTTGAGGTTGTAGTAGTGGGTGTAGTAGTAGTGATATGAGGAACTGTTGTTGTTGTGGTGGTGGGGATGCGTTTGTGGTTCCCACATTGACAACATTTCACTCGGAACTCGTAATCAAGCACTTTGCTGAAGACCTTGCTTATTGTTTTTACAAATCAGTCCAACGGAGGGATTGCAAGTCACGTCTTGGCCAAGCTGAGAGATCTGAAGTCCAGGGTATTGTTTTTGCTCTACATTCAACTGCCTCTGGAGCTGAGCAAATGATAACCTGCAGAAATTATGTTCTTAATGGATTCATTATCTCCACCTTCAGAGCCAGTCGTTGGCTGACCAAGGTTGATCCAGTCTGACCACACACATTTTTCTTCACCACTGCATTGGTAGGTGTTACTCCTGTTGAGGTTGATGTAGGAGTAGTGGTTGGAGTCGACTAGAGCTGGGAGTCTGAGTTGTTGTTTTTGTTGTAGGTGGAGCTGTCGATGTTGAGGTTGTAGTAGTGGGTGTAGGAGTAGTGATATGAGGAACTGTTGTTGTTGTGGTGGTGGTTGGATGTGTTTTGTGGTTCCACATTGACAACATTTCACTCGAACCTCGTAATCGAAGCACTTTTGCTGAAGACCTTGCTTATTGTTTTTACAAATCAGTCCAACGGAGGGATTGCAAGTCACGTCTTGGCCAAGCTGAGATCTGAAGTCCAGGGTATTGTTTTGCTCTCTACAGTCAACTGCCTCTGGAGCTGAGCAAATGTGATAACCTGCAGAAATTATGTTCTTAATGGATTCATTATCTCCACCTTCAGAGCCAGTCGTTGGCTGACCAAGGTTGATCCAGTCTGACCACACACATTTTTCTTCACCACTGCATTGGGTAGGTGTTACTCCTGTTGGGGTTGATGAAGGAGTAGTGATTGGGGTCGAACTAGAGCTGGGAGTCTGCTGAGTTGTTGTTTTTGTTGTAGGTGGAGCTGTCGATGTTGAGGTTGTAGTAGTGGGTGTAGTAGTAGTGATATGAGGAACTGTTGTTGTTGTGGTGGTGGGGATGTGTGTTGTGGTTCCACATTGACAACATTTCACTCGAACCTCGTAATCGAAGCACTTTTGCTGAAGACCTTGCTTATTGTTTTTACAAATCAGTCCAACGGAGGGATTGCAAGTCACGTCTTGGCCAAGCTGAGAGATCTGAAGTCCAGGGTATTGTTTTGCTCTACAGTCAACTGCCTCTGGAGCTGAGCAAATGTGATAACCAGCAGAAATTATGTTCTTAATGGATTCATTATCTCCACCTTCAGAGCCAGTCGTTGGCTGACCAAGGTTGATCCAGTCTGACCACACACATTTTTCTTCACCACTGCATTGGGTAGGTGTTACTCCTGTGAGGTTGATGTAGGAGTAGTGGTTGGGCCGAACTAGAGCTGGGAGTCTGAGTTGTTGTTTTTGTTGTAGGTGGAGCTGTCGATGTTGAGGTTGTAGTAGTGGGTGTAGGAGTAGTGATATGAGGAACTGTTGTTGTTGTGGTGGTGGGGGATGTGTGTTGTGGTTCCACATTGACAACATTTCACTCGAACCTCGTAATCAAGCACTTTTGCTGAAGACCTTGCTTATTGTTTTTACAAATCAGTCCAACGGAGGGATTGCAAGTCACGTCTTGGCCAAGCTGAGAGATCTGAAGTCCAGGGTATTGTTTTGCTCTACAGTCAACTGCCTCTGGAGCTGAGCAAATGTGATAACCAGCAGAAATTATGTTCTTAATGGATTCATTATCTCCACCTTCAGAGCCAGTCGTTGGCTGACCAAAGGTTGATCCAGTCTGACCACACACATTTTTCTTTCACCACTGCATTGGGTAGGTGTTACTCCTGTTGAGGTTGATGAAGGAGTAGTGGTTGGGGTCGAACTAGAGCTGGGAGTCTGAGTTGTTGTTTTTGTTGTAGGTGGAGCTGTCGATGTTGAGGTTGTAGTAGTGGGTGTAGTAGTAGTGATATGAGGAACTGTTGTTGTTGTGGTGGTGGTTGGGATGTGTGTTGTGGTTCCACATTGACAACATTTCACTCGAACCTCGTAACGAATCGCACTTTTGCTGAAGACCTTGCTTATTGTTTTTGCAAATCAGTCCAATCGGAGGGATTGCAAGTCACGTCTTGGCCAAGCTGAGAGATCTGAAGTCCAGGGTATTGTTTTGCTCTACAGTCAACTGCCTCTGGAGCTGAGCAAATGTGATAACCAGCAGAAATTATGTTCTTAATGGATTCATTATCTCCACCTTCAGAGCCAGTCGTTGGCTGACCAAGGTTGATCCAGTCTGACCACACACATTTTTCTTCACCACTGCATTGGGTAGGTGTTACTCCTGTTGAGGTTGATGAAGGAGTAGTGGTTGGGGTCGAACTAGAGCTGGGAGTCTGAGTTGTTGTTTTTGTTGTAGGTGGAGCTGTCGATGTTGAGGTTGTAGTAGTGGGTGTAGTAGTAGTGATATGAGGAACTGTTGTTGTTGTGGTGGTGGTTGGGATGTGTTGTGGTTCCACATTGACAACATTTCACTCGAACCTCGTAATCAAGCACTTTTGCTGAAGACCTTGCTTATTGTTTTTACAAATCAGTCCAACGGAGGGGATTGCAAGTCACGCCTTGGCCAAGCTGAGAGATCTGAAGTCCAGGGTATTGTTTTGCTCTACAGTCAACTGCCTCTGGAGCTGAGCAAATGTGATAACCAGCAGAAATTATGTTCTTAATGGATTCATTATCTCCACCTTCAGAGCCAGTCGTTGGCTGACCAAGGTTGATCCAGTCTGACCACACATTTTTCTTCACCACTGCATTGGGTAGGTGTTACTCCTGTTGAGGTTGATGTAGGAGTAGTGGTTGGAGTCGTACTAGAGCTGGGAGTCTGAGTTGTTGTTTTTGTTTGTAGGTGGAGCTGTCGATGTTGAGGTTGTAGTAGTGGGTGTAGGAGTAGTGATATGAGGAACTGTTGTTGTTGTGGTGGTGGTTGGGATGTGTGTTGTGGTTCCACATTGACAACATTTCACTCGAACCTCGTAATCGAAGCACTTTTGCTGAAGACCTTGCTTATTGTTTTTACAAATCAGTCCAACGGAGGGATTGCAAGTCACGTCTTGGCCAAGCTGAGAGATCTGAAGTCCAGGGTATTGTTTTGCTCTACAGTCAACTGCCTCTGGAGCTGAGCAAATGTGATAACCAGCAGAAATTATGTTCTTAATGGATTCATTATCTCCACCTTCAGAGCCAGTCGTTGGCTGACCAAGGTTGATCCAGTCTGACCACACACATTTTCTTCACCACTGCATTGGGTAGGTGTTACTCCTGTTGAGGTTGATGTAGGAGTAGTGGTTGGAGTCGTACTAGAGCTGGGAGTCTGAGTTGTTGTTTTTGTTGTAGGTGGAGCTGTCGATGTTGAGGTTGTAGTAGTGGGTGTAGTAGTAGTGATATGAGGAACTGTTGTTGTTGTGGTGGTGGGGATGTGTGTTGTGGTTCCACATTGACAACATTTCACTCAACTCGTGAATCAAGCACTTTGCTGAAGACCTTGCTTATTGTTTTACAAATCAGTCCAACGGATGGGATTGCAAGTCACGTCTTGGCCAAGCTGAGAGATCTGAAGTCCAGGTATTGTTTTGCTCTACAGTCAACTGCCTCTGGAGCTGAGCAAATGTGATAACCAGCAGAAATTATGTTCTTAATGGATTCATTATCTCCACCTTCAGAGCCAGTCGTTGGCTGACCAAGGTTGATCCAGTCTGACCACACACATTTTCTTCACCACTGCATTGGGTAGGTGTGTTACTCCTGTTAGGTTGATGAAGGAGTAGTGATTGGGGTCGTACTAGAGCTGGGAGTCTGCTGAGTTGTTGTTTTTGTTGTAGGTGGAGCTGTCGATGTTGAGGTTGTAGTAGTGGGTGTAGTAGTAGTGATATGAGGAACTGTTGTTGTTGTGGTGGTGGGGATGTGTGTTGTGGTTCCACATTGACAACATTTCACTCGAACCTCGTGAATCGAAGCACTTTTGAAGACCTTGCTTATTGTTTTTACAAATCAGTCCAACGGAGGATTGCAAGTCACGTCTTGGCCAAGCTGAGAGATCTGAAGTCCAGGCATTGTTTTGCTCTACAGTCAACTGCCTCTGGAGCTGAGCAAATGTGATAACCAGCAGAAATTATGTTCTTAATGGATTCATTATCTCCACCTTCAGAGCCAGTCGTTGGCTGACCAAGGTTGATCCAGTCTGACCACACACATTTTCTTCACCACTGCATTGGGTAGGTGTTACTCCTGTTGAGGTTGATGTAGGAGTAGTGGTTGGGTCGTACTAGAGCTGGGAGTCTGAGTTGTTGTTTTTGTTGTAGGTGGAGCTGTCGATGTTGAGGTTGTAGTAGTGGGTGTAGGAGTAGTGATATGAGGAACTGTTGTTGTTGTGGTGGTGGTTGGGATGTGTGTTGTGGTTCCACATTGACAACATTTCACTCGAACCTCGTAATCGAAGCACTTTTGCTGAAGACCTTGCTTATTGTTTTTACAAATCAGTCCAACGGAGGGATTGCAAGTCACGTCTTGGCCAAGCTGAGAGATCTGAAGTCCAGGGTATTGTTTTGCTCTACAGTCAACTGCCTCTGGAGCTGAGCAAATGTGATAACCAGCAGAAATTATGTTCTTAATGGATTCATTATCTCCACCTTCAGAGCCAGTCGTTGGCTGACAAGGTTGATCCAGTCTGACCACACATTTTTCTTCACCACTGCATTGGGTAGGTGTTACTCCTGTTGAGGTTGATGAAGGAGTAGTGGTTGGGGTCGAACTAGAGCTGGGAGTCTGCTGAGTTGTTTTTTTGTTGTAGGTGGAGCTGTCGATGTTGAGGTTGTAGTAGTGGGTGTAGTAGTAGTGATATGAGGAACTGTTGTTGTTGTGGTGGTGGATGTGTGTTGTGGTTCCACATTGACAACATTTCACTCGAACCTGCGTGTCGAAGCACTTTTGCTGAAGACCTTGCTTATTGTTTTTACAAATCAGTCCAACGGAGGGATTGCAAGTCACGTCTTGGCCAAGCTGAGAGATCTGAAGTCCAGGGTATTGTTTTGCTCTACATTCAACTGCCTCTGGAGCTGAGCAAATGTGATAACCTGCAGAAATTATGTTCTTAATGGATTCATTATCTCCACCTTCAGAGCCAGTCGTTGGCTGACCAAGGTTGATCCAGTCTGACCACACATTTTTCTTCACCACTGCATTGGGTAGGTGTTACTCCTGTTGGGGTTGATGTAGGAGTAGTGGTTGGGGTCGTACTAGAACTGGGAGTCTGAGTTGTTGTTTTTGTTGTAGGTGGAGCTGTCGATGTTGAGGTTGTAGTAGTGGTGTAGGAGTAGTGATATGAGGAACTGTTGTTGTTGTGGTGGTGGTTGGGATGTGTGTTGTGGTTCCCACATTGACAACATTTCACTTTCCGAATCTCGTGTGTCAAACACTTTTGCTGAAGACCTTGCTTATTGTTTTGACAAATCAGTCCAACGGATGGGGATTGCAAGTCACGTCTTGGCCAAGCTGAGAGATCTGAAGTCAGGGTATTGTTTTGCTCTACATTCAACTGCCTCTGGAGCTGAGCAAATGTGATAACCAGCAGAAATTATGTTCTTAATGGATTCATTATCTCCACCTTCAGAGCCAGTCGTTGGCTGACCAAGGTTGATCCAGTCTGACCACACACATTTTCTTCACCACTGCATTGGGTAGGTGTTACTCCTGTTGAGGTTGATGTAGGAGTAGTGGTTGAGTCGTACTAGAGCTGGGAGTCTGAGTTGTTGTTTTGTTGTAGGTGGAGCTGTCGATGTTGAGGTTGTAGTAGTGGGTGTAGGAGTAGTGATATGAGGAACTGTTGTTGTTGTGGTGGTGGTTGGGATGTGTGTTGTGGTTCCACATTGACAACATTTCACTCGAACCTCGTAATCAAAGCACTTTTGCTGAAGACCTTGCTTATTGTTTTTACAAATCAGTCCAACGGAGGGATTGCAAGTCACGTCTTGGCCAAGCTGAGAGATCTGAAGTCCAGGGTATTGTTTTGCTCTACAGTCAACTGCCTCTGGAGCTGAGCAAATGTGATAACCAGCAGAAATTATGTTCTTAATGGATTCATTATCTCCACCTTCAAGAGCCAGTCGTTGGCTGACCAAGGTTGATCAGTCTGACCACACACATTTTTCTTCACCACTGCATTGGTGGAGGTGTTACTCCTGTTGGGGTTGATGAAGGAGTAGTGATTGGGGTCGAACTAGAGCTGGGAGTCTGCTGAGTTGTTGTTTTGTTGTAGGTGGAGCTGTCGATGTTGAGGTTGTAGTAGTGGGTGTAGTAGTAGTGATATGAGGAACTGTTGTTGTTGTGGTGGTGGGGATGTGTGTTGTGGTTCCACATTGACAACATTTCACTCGAACCTCGTAATCAAGCACTTTGCTGAAGACCTTGCTTATTGTTTTTACAAATCAGTCCAACGGAGGGATTGCAAGTCACGTCTTGGCCAAGCTGAGAGATCTGAAGTCCAGGGTATTGTTTTGCTCTACAGTCAACTGCCTCTGGGCTGAGCAAATGTGATAACCAGCAGAAAATTATGTTCTTAATGGATTCATTATCTCCACCTTCAGAGCCAGTGGTTGGCTGACCAAGGTTGATCCAGTCTGACCACACACATTTTCTTCACCACTGCATTGGTGGGTGTTACTCCTGTTGGGGTTGATGAAGGAGTAGTGATTGGGGTCGAACTAAGCTGGGAGTCTGCTGAGTTGTTGTTTTTGTTGTAGGTGGAGCTGTCGATGTTGAGGTTGTAGTAGTGGGTGTAGTAGTAGTGATATGAGGAACTGTTGTTGTTGTGGTGGTGGGGATGTGTGTTGTGGTTCCACATTGACAACATTTCACTCGAACCTCGTAATCGAAAGCACTTTTGCTGAAGACCTTGCTGTGTTTTTACAAATCAGTCCAATGGAGGATTGCAAAGTCCGTCTTGGCCAGGCTGAGAGATCTGAAGTCCAGGGTATTGTTTTGCTCTACAGTCAACTGCCTCTGGAGCTGAGCAAATGTGATAACCAGCAGAAATTATGTTCTTAATGGATTCATTATCTCCACCTTCCAGAGCCAGTCGTTGGCTGACCAAGGTTGATCCAGTCTGACCACACACATTTTTCTTCACCACTGCATTGGGTAGGTGTTACTCTGTTGAGGTTGATGTGGGAGTAGTGGTTGGAGTCGTTACTAGAGCTGGGAGTCTGAGTTGTTGTTTTTGTTGTAGGTGGAGCTGTCGATGTTGAGGTTGTAGTAGTGGGTGTAGGGTAGTGATAAGAGGACTGTTGTTGTTGTGGTGGTGGTTGGGATGTGTGTTGTGGTTCCACATTGACAACATTTCACTCGAACCTCGTAATCGAAGCACTTTTGCTGAAGACCTTGCTTATTGTTTTTACAAATCAGTCCAACGGAGGGATTGCAAGTCACGTCTTGGCCAAGCTGAGATCTGAAGTCAGGGTATTGTTTTGCTCTACAGTCAACTGCCTCTGGAGCTGAGCAAATGTGATAACCAGCAGAAATTATGTTCTTAATGGATTCATTATCTCCACCTTCAGAGCCAGTCGTTGGCTGACCAAGGTTGATCAGTCTGACCACACATTTTCTTCACCACTGCATTGGGTAGGTGTTACTCCTGTTGAGGTTGATGAAGGAGTAGTGGTTGGGGTCGAACTAGAGCTGGGGTCTGCTGAGTTGTTGTTTTTGTTGTAGGTGGAGCTGTCGATGTTGAGGTTGTAGTAGTGGGTGTATTAGTAGTGATATGAGGAACTGTTGTTGTTGTGGTGGTGGGGATGTGTGTTGTGGTTCCACATTGACAACATTTCACTCGAACCTGTGTCAGCGAGACTTTGCTGAAGACCTTGCTTATTGTTTTTACAAATCAGTCCAACGGAGGGATTGCAAGTCACGTCTTGGCCAAGCTGAGAGATCTGAGAGTCAGGGTATTGTTTTGCTCTACATTCAACTGCCTCTGGAGCTGAGCAAATGTGATAACCTGCAGAAATTATGTTCTTAATGGATTCATTATCTCCACCTTCAGAGCCAGTCGTTGGCTGACCAAGGTTGATCCAGTCTGACCACACATTTTTTCTTCACCACTGCATTGGGTAGGTGTTACTCCTGTTGAGGTTGATGTAGGAGTAGTGGTTGGAGTCGTACTAGAACTGGGAGTCTGAGTTGTTGTTTTTGTTGTAGGTGGAGCTGTCGATGTTGAGGTTGTAGTAGTGGGTGTAGGGTAGTGATATGAGGAACTGTTGTTGTTGTGGTGGTGGTTGGGATGTGTGTTGTGGTTCCACATTGACAACATTTCACTCGAATCTAATATGTCGAAGCACTTTTTGCTGAAGACCTTGCTTATTGTTTTGACAAATCAGTCCAACGGATGGGTTGCAAGTCACGTCTTGGCCAAGCTGAGATCTGAAGTCCAGGGTATTGTTTTGCTACATTCAACTGCCTCTGGAGCTGAGCAAATGTGATAACCTGCAGAAATTATGTTCTTAATGGATTCATTATCTCCACCTTCAGAGCCAGTCGTTGGCTGACCAAGGTTGATCAGTCTGACCACACACATTTTCTTCACCACTGCATTGGGTAGGTGTTACTCCTGTTGGGAGGTTGATGTAGGAGTAGTGGTTGGAGTCGTACTAGAGCTGGGAGTCTGAGTTGTTGTTTTTGTTGTAGGTGGAGCTGTCGATGTTGAGGTTGTAGTAGTGGGTGTAGGAGTAGTGATATGAGGAACTGTTGTTGTTGTGGTGGTGGGGATGTGTGTTATGGTTCCACATTGACAACATTTCACTCGAATCTCGTGTCGAAGCACTTTTTACTGAAGACCTTGCTTATTGTTTTTACAAATCAGTCCAACTTGGAGGGATTGCAAGTCACGTCTTGGCCAAGCTGAGAGATCTGAAGTCCAGGGTATTGTTTTGCTCTACATTCAACTGCCTCTGGAGCTGAGCAAATGTGATAACCTGCAGAAATTATGTTCTTAATGGATTCATTATCTCCACCTTCAGAGCCAGTGGATTGGCTGACCAAGGTTGATCCAGTCTGACCACACATTTTTCTTCACCACTGCATTGGGTAGGTGTTACTCCTGTTGAGGTTGATGAAGGAGTAGTGGTTGGGGTCGAACTAGAGCTGGGAGTCTGCTGAGTTGTTGTTTTTGTTGTAGGTGGAGCTGTCGATGTTGAGGTTGTAGTAGTGGGTGTAGTAGTAGTGATGGCGAGGAACTGTTGTTGTTGTGGTGGTGGGGATGTGTGTTGTGGTTCCACGTGACAACATTTCACTCGAACCTCGTAATCGGCACTTTTGCTGAAGACCTTGCTTATTGTTTTTACAAATCAGTCCAACGGAGGGATTGCAAGTCACGTCTTGGCCAAGCTGAGAGATCTGAAGTCCAGGGTATTGTTTTGCTCTACATTCAACTGCCTCTGGAGCTGAGCAAATGTGATAACCTGCAGAAATTATGTTCTTAATGGATTCATTATCTCCACCTTCAGAGCCAGTCGTTGGCTGACCAAGGTTGATCCAGTTTGACCACACACATTTTTCTTCACCACTGCATTGGGTAGGTGTTACTCCTGTTGAGGTTGATGTAGGAGTAGTGGTTGGAGTCGTACTAGAGCTGGGAGTCTGAGTTGTTGTTTTTGTTGTAGGTGGAGCTGTCGATGTTGAGGTTGTAGTAGTGGGTGTAGAGTAGTGATATGAGGAACTGTTGTTGTTGTGGTGGTGGTTGGGATGTGTGTTGTGGTTCCACATTGACAACATTTCACTTTCGAATCTCGTGTCGAAGCACTTTTGCTGAAGACCTTGCTTATTGTTTTTACAAATCAGTCCAATGGAGGGATTGCAAGTCACGTCTTGGCCAAGCTGAGAGATCTGAAGTCCAGGAGTATTGTTTTGCTCTACATTCAACTGCTCTGGAGCTGAGCAAATGTGATAACCTGCAGAAATTATGTTCTTAATGGATTCATTATCTCCACCTTCAGAGCCAGTCGTTGGCTGACCAAGGTTGATCAGTCTGACCACACACATTTTCTTCACCACTGCATTGGGTAGGTGTTACTCCTGTTGGGGTTGATGAAGGAGTAGTGATTGGGGTCGAGACTAGAGCTAAGTCTGCTGAGTTGTTGTTTTTGTTGTAGGTGGAGCTGTCGATGTTGAGGTTGTAGTAGTGGGTGTAGTAGTAGTGATATGAGGAACTGTTGTTGTTGTGGTGGTGGGGATGTGTGTTGTGGTTCCACATTGACAACATTCACTCGAACCTCGTAATCGAAGCACTTTTGCTGAAGACCTTGCTTATTGTTTTTACAAATCAGTCCAACGGAGGATTGCAAGTCACGTCTTGGCCAAGCTGAGAGATCTGAAGTCAGGGTATTGTTTTGCTCTACAGTCAACTGCCTCTGGAGCTGAGCAAATGTGATAACCAGCAGAAATTATGTTCTTAATGGATTCATTATCTCCACCTTCAGAGCCAGTGGTTAGCTGACCAAGGTTGATCCAGTCTGACCACACATTTTCTTCACCACTGCATTGGGTAGGTGTTACTCCTGTTGAGGTTGATGTAGGAGTAGTGGTTGAGTCGTACTAGAGCTGGGAGTCTGAGTTGTTGTTTTTTGTTGTAGGTGGAGCTGTCGATGTTGAGGTTGTAGTAGTGGGTGTAGGAGTAGTGATATGAGGAACTGTTGTTGTTGTGGTGGTGGTTGGGATGTGTGTTGTGGTTCCACATTGACAACATTTCACTCGAACCTCGTAATCAAGCACTTTTGCTGAAGACCTTGCTTATTGTTTTTACAAATCAGTCAACGGAGGGATTGCAAGTCACGTCTTGGCCAAGCTGAGAGATCTGAAGTCCAGGGTATTGTTTTGCTCTACAGTCAACTGCCTCTGGAGCTGAGCAAATGTGATAACCAGCAGAAATTATGTTCTTAATGGATTCATTATCTCCACCTTCAGAGCCAGACGTTGGCTGACCAAGGTTGATCCAGTCTGACCACACACACATTTTTCTTCACCACTGCATTGGGTAGGTGTTACTCCTGTTGAGGTTGATGTAGGAGTAGTGGTTGGAGTCGTACTAGAGCTGGGAGTCTGAGTTGTTGTTTTTGTTGTAGGTGGAGCTGTTCGATGTTGAGGTTGTAGTAGTGGGTGTAGGAGTAGTGATATGAGAGGAACTGTTGTTGTTGTGGTGGTGGTTGGGATGTGTGTTGTGGTTCCACATTGACAACATTTCACTCGAACCTCGTAATCAAAGCACTTTTGCTGAAGACCTTGCTTATTGTTTTTACAAATCAGTCCAACGGAGGGATTGCAAGTCACGTCTTGGCCAAGCTGAGAGATCTGAAGTCCAGGGTATTGTTTTGCTCTACAGTCAACTGCCTCTGGAGCTGAGCAAATGTGATAACCAGCAGCAATTATGTTCTTAATGGATTCATTATCTCCACCTTCAGAGCCAGACGTTGGCTGACCAAGGTTGATCCAGTCTGACCACACATTTTCTTCACCACTGCATTGGGTAGGTGTTACTCCTGTTGAGGTTGATGTAGGAGTAGTGGTTGGAGCTGTACTAGGGCTGGGAGTCTGAGTTGTTGTTTTTGTTGTAGGTGGAGCTGTCGATGTTGAGGTTGTAGTAGTGGGTGTAGGAGTAGTGATATGAGAGAACTGTTGTTGTTGTGGTGGTGGTTGGGATGTGTGTTGTGGTTCCACATTGACAACATTTCACTCGAATTTCATGTCGAAGCACTTTGCTGAAGACCTGCTCATTGTTTTACAAATCAGTCCAACGGATGGGTTGCAAGTCACGTCTTGGCCAAGCTGAGAGATCTGAAGTCCAGGGTATTGTTTTGCTCTATTCAACTGCCTCTGGAGCTGAGCAAATGTGATAACCAGCAGCAATGATGTTCTTAATGGATTCATTATCTCCACCTTCAGAGCCAGTCGTTGGCTGACCAAGGTTGATCCAGTCTGACCACATTTTTCTTCACCACTGCATTGGGTAGGTGTTACTCCTGTTGAGGTTGATGAAGGAGTAGTGGTTGGGGTCGTACTAGGGCTGGAGTCTGCTGAGTTGTTGTTTTTGTTGTAGGTGGAGCTGTCGATGTTGAGGTTGTAGTAGTGGGTGTAGGAGTAGTGAGTAGTGAGGAACTGTTGTTGTTGTGGTGGTTGGGATGTGTGTTATGGTTCCACATTGACAACATTTCACTCGAATCTCATAATCGAAGCACTTTTGCTGAAGACCTTGCTTGTTGTTTTGACAAATCAGTCCAACGGAGGATTGCAAGTCACGTCTTGGCCAAGCTGAGAGATCTGAAGTCAGGGAATTGTTTGCTCTACATTCAACTGCCTCTGGAGCTGAGCAAATGTGATAACCTGCAGAAATGATGTTCTTAATGGATTCATTATCTCCACCTTCAGAGCCAATCGTTGGCTGACCAAGGTTGATCCAATCTGACCACACACACATTTTCTTCACCACTGCATTGGGTAGGTGTTACTCCTGTTGAGGTTGATGTAGGAGTAGTGGTTGGAGTCATACTAGGGCTGGGAGTCTGAGTTGTTGTTTTTGTTGTAGGTGGAGCTGTCGATGTTGAGGTTGTAGTAGTGGGTGTAGGAGTAGTGATATGAGGAACTGTTGTTGTTTTGGTGGTGGTTGGGATGTGTGTTGTGGTTCCACATTGACAACATTTCACTCGAATCTCGTAATCGAAGCACTTTTGCTGAAGACCTTGCTTATTGTTTTGACAAATCAGTCCAACGGATGGGTTGCAAGTCACGTCTTGGCCAAGCTGAGAGATCTGAAGTCCAGGAATTGTTTTGCTCTACATTCAACTGCCTCTGGAGCTGAACCAAATGTGATAACCAGCAGCAATGATGTTCTTAATGGATTCATTATCTCCACCTTCAGGAGCCAGTCGTTGGCTGACCAAGGTTGATCCAGTCTGACCACACACATTTTCTTCACCACTGCATTGGTGGTGTTACTCCTGTTGAGGGTTGATGAAGGAGTAGTGGTTGGGGTCGAACTAGAGCTGGGAGTCTGCTGAGTTGTTGTTTTTGTTGTAGGTGGAGCTGTTGATGTTGAGGTTGTAGTAGTGGGTGTAGTAGTAGTGATGAGGAACTGTTGTTGTTGTGGTGGTGGGGATGTGTTTGTGGTTCCACATTGACAACATTTCACTGAATCTCATAATCAAAGCACTTTTGCTGAAGACCTTGCTTATTGTTTTGACAAAATCAGTCCAACGGATGGGTTGCAAGACACGTCTTGGCCAAGCTGAGAGATCTGAAGTCCAGGGTATTGTTTTGCTCTACATTCAACTGCCTCTGGAGCTGAACAAATGTGATAACCAGCAGAAATTATGTTCTTAATCGATTCATTATCTCCACCTTCAGAGCCAGTCGTTGGCTGACCAAGGTTGATCCAGTCTGACCACACACATTTTTCTTCACCACTGCATTGGGTAGGTGTTACTCCTGTTGAGGTTGATGTAGGAGTAGTGGTTGGAGTCGTACTAGAGCTGGGAGTCTGAGTTGTTGTTTTTGTTGTAGGTGGAGCTGTCGATGTTGAGGTTGTAGTAGTGGGTGTAGGAGTAGTGAAATGAGGAACTGATGTTGTTGTGGTGGTTGGGATGTGTGTTGTAGTTCCACATTGACAACATTTCACTCGAATCTCATAATCAAAAGCACTTTGCTGAAGACCTGCTCATTGTTTTTACAAATCAGTCCAACGGATGGATTGCAAGTCACGTCTTGGCCAAGCTGAGAGATCTGAAGTCCAGGGAATTGTTTTGCTCTACATTCAACTGCCTCTGGGCTGAGCAAATGTCATAACCTGCAGAAATTATGTTCTTAATGGATTCATTATCTCCACCTTCAGAGCCAGTCGTTGGCTGAGCAAGGTTGATCCAGTCTGACCACACATTTTCTTCACCACTGCATTGGGTAGGAGTTACTCCTGTTGAGGTTGATGTAGGAGTAGTGGTTGGAGTCGTACTAGGGCTGGGAGTCTGAGTTGTTGTTTTTGTTGTAGGTGGAGCTATCGATGTTGAGGTTGTAGTAGTGGGTGTAGTGGGTAGTAGGAGTATGACGAGACTGATGTTGTTGTGGTGGTGGGGATGTGTGTTGTGGTTCCACATTGACAACATTTCACTCGAATCTCATAATCAAAGCACTTTTGCTGAAGACCTTGCTTATTGTTTTGACAAACAGTCCAACGGATGGATTGCAAGTCACGTCTTGGCCAAGCTGAGAGATCTGAAGTCCAGGGTATTGTTTTGCTCTACATTCAACTGCCTCTGGAGCTGAGCAAATGTGATAACCAGCAGCAATGATGTTCTTAATGGATTCATTATCTCCACCTTCCAGAGCCAGACGTTGGCTGACCAAGGTTGATCCAGTCTGACCACACACATTTTCTTCACCACTGCATTGGGTAGGTGTTACTCCTGTTGAGGTTGATGTAGGAGTAGTGGTTGGGGCCGAACTAGAGCTGGGAGTCTGAGTTGATGTTTTTGTTTTAGGTGGAGCTGTCGATGTTGAGGTTGTAGTAGTGGGTGTAGGAGTAGGAGTAGTGATATGAGGAACTGTTGTTGTTGTGGTGGTGGGGATGTGTGTTGTGGTTCCACATTGACAACATTTCACTCGAATCTCATAATCGAAGCACTTTGCTGAAGACCTTGCTTATTGTTTTGACAAATCAGTCCAACGGATGGATTGCAAGTCACGTCTTGGCCAAGCTGAGAGATCTGAAGTCCAGGGAATTGTTTTGCTCTACATTCAACTGCCTCTGGAGCTGAGCAAATGTGATAACCAGCAGAATTATGTTCTTAATGGATTCATTATCTCCACCTTTAGAGCCAGACGTTGGCTGACCAAGGTTGATCCAGTCTGACCACACATTTTTCTTCACCACTGCATTGGGTAGGTGTTACTCCTGTTGAGGTTGATGTAGGAGTAGTGGTTGGAGTTGTACTAGGAGCTGGGAGTCTGAGTTGTTGTTTTTGTTGTAGGTGGAGCTGTCGATGTTGAGGTTGTAGTAGTGGGTGTAGGAGTAGTGACGATGAGGAACTGTTGTTGTTGGGTGGTGGTTGGGATGTGTGTTGTGGTTCCACATTGACAACATTTCACTCGAATCTCATAATCAAAGCACTTTTGCTGAAGACCTTGCTTATTGTTTTGACAAACTAGTCCAACGGAGGGATTGCAAGTCACGTCTTGGCCAAGCTGAGAGATCTGAAGTCCAGGGTATTGTTTTGCTCTACATTCAACTGCCTCTGGAGCTGAGCAAATGTGATAACCAGCAGAAATTATGTTCTTAATGGATTCATTATCTCCACCTTCAGAGCCAGACGTTGGCTGACCAAGGTTGATCCAGTCTGACCACACACATTTTCTTCACCACTGCATTGGGTAGGTGTTACTCCTGTTGAGGTTGATGTAGGAGTAGTGGTTGGAGTCAATTACTAGGCTGGGAGTCTGAGTTGTTGTTTTTGTTGTAGGTGGAGCTGTCGATGTTGAGGTTGTAGTAGTGGGTGTAGGAGTAGTGAAATGAGGAACTGATGTTGTTGTGGTGGTGGGGATGTGTGTTGTAGTTCCACATTGACAACATTTCACTCGAATCTCATAATCAAAGCACTTTTGCTGAAGACCTTGCTCATTGTTTTGACAAATCAGTCCAACGGATGGGTTGCAAGTCACGTCTTGGCCAAGCTGAGAGATCTGAAGTCCAGGGTATTGTTTTGCTCTACATTCAACTGCCTCTGGAGCTGAGCAAATGTGATAACCAGCAGAAATTATGTTCTTAATGGATTCATTATCTCCACCTTCAGAGCCAGACGTTGGCTGACCAAGGTTGATCCAGTCTGACCACACACATTTTTCTTCACCACTGCATTGGGTAGGTGTTACTCCTGTTGAGGTTGATGTAGGAGTAGTGGTTGGAGTTGTACTAGGGCTGGGAGTCTGAGTTGTTGTTTTTGTTGTAGGTGGAGCTGTCGATGTTGAGGTTGTAGTAGTGGGTGTAGGAGTAGTGACGAGAGGAACTGTTGTTGTTGCGGTGGTTGGGATGTGTGTTGTGGTTCCACATTGACAACATTTCACTCGAATCTCATAATCAAAGCACTTTTGCTGAAGACCTTGCTCATTGTTTTGACAAACTAGTCCAACGGATGGATTGCAAGTCACGTCTTGGCCAAGCTGAGAGATCTGAAGTCCAGGGAATTGTTTTGCTCTACATTCAACTGCCTCTGGAGCTGAGCAAATGTGATAACCAGCAGCAATTATGTTCTTAATGGATTCATTATCTCCACCTTTAGAGCCAGACGTTGGCTGACCAAGGTTGATCCAGTCTGACCACACACATGTTTCTTCACCACTGCATTGGGTAGGTGTTACTCCTGTTGAGGTTGATGTAGGAGTAGTGGTTGGAGTTGTACTAGGGCTGGGAGTCTGAGTTGTTGTTTTTGTTGTAGGTGGAGCTGTCGATGTTGAGGTTGTAGTAGTGGGTGTAGGAGTAGTGACGAGAGGAACTGTTGTTGTTGCGGTGGTTGGGATGTGTGTTGTGGTTCCACATTGACAACATTTCACTCGAATCTCATAATCAAAGCACTTTTGCTGAAGACCTTGCTCATTGTTTTGACAAACTAGTCCAATGGATGGATTGCAAGTCACGTCTTGGCCAAGCTGAGAGATCTGAAGTCCAGGATATTGTTTTGCTCTACATTCAACTGCCTCTGGAGCTGAGCAAATGTGATAACCAGCAGCAATGATGTTCTTAATGGATTCATTATCTCCACCTTTAGAGCCAGACGTTGGCTGACCAAGGTTGATCCAGTCTGACCACACACATGTTTCTTCACCACTGCATTGGGTAGGTGTTACTCCTGTTGAGGTTGATGTAGGAGTAGTGGTTGGAGTTGTACTAGGGCTGGGAGTCTGAGTTGTTGTTTTTGTTGTAGGTGGAGCTGTCGATGTTGAGGTTGTAGTAGTGGGTGTAGTGGGTGTAGGAGTAGTGACGAGAGGAACTGTTGTTGTTGCGGTGGTTGGGATGTGTGTTGTGGTTCCACATTGACAACATTTCACTCGAATCTCATAATCAAAGCACTTTTGCTGAAGACCTTGCTCATTGTTTTGACAAACTAGTCCAACGGATGGATTGCAAGTCACGTCTTGGCCAAGCTGAGAGATCTGAAGTCCAGGGAATTGTTTTGCTCTACATTCAACTGCCTCTGGAGCTGAGCAAATGTGATAACCAGCAGCAATGATGTTCTTAATGGATTCATTATCTCCACCTTCAGAGCCAGACGTTGGCTGACCAAGGTTGATCCAATCTGACCACACACATGTTTCTTCACCACTGCATTGGGTAGGTGTTACTCCTGTTGAGGGTGATGTAGGAGTAGTGGTTGGAGTTGTACTAGGGCTGGGAGTCTGAGTTGTTGTTTTTGTTGTAGGTGGAGCTGTCGATGTTGAGGTTGTAGTAGTGGGTGTAGTGGGTGTAGGAGTAGTGATGAGAGGAACTGTTGTTGCGGTGGTTGGGATGTGTGTTGTGGTTCCACATTGACAACATTTCACTCGAATCTCATAATCAAAGCACTTTTGCTGAAGACCTTGCTCATTGTTTTGACAAACTAGTCCAACGGATGGATTGCAAGTCACGTCTTGGCCAAGCTGAGAGATCTGAAGTC
This sequence comes from Oncorhynchus nerka, assembly GCF_034236695.1. Lineage (NCBI taxonomy): Eukaryota > Metazoa > Chordata > Actinopteri > Salmoniformes > Salmonidae > Oncorhynchus > Oncorhynchus nerka. The sequence goes on from NC_088423.1 coordinate 77,271,485, forward strand.
CAGGGAATTGTTTTGCTCTACATTCAACTGCCTCTGGAGCTGAGCAAATGTGATAACCAGCAGCAATGATGTTCTTAATGGATTCATTATCTCCACCTTCAGAGCCAGACGTTGGCTGACCAAGGTTGATCCAGTCTGACCACACACATGTTTCTTCACCACTGCATTGGGTAGGTGTTACTCCTGTTGAGGGTGATGTAGGAGTAGTGGTTGTACTAGGGCTGGGAGTCTGAGTTGTTGTTTTTGTTGTAGGTGGAGCTGTCGATGTTGAGGTTGTAGTAGTGGGTGTAGGAGTAGTGACGAGAGGAACTGTTGTTGTTGTGGTGGTGGTTGGGATGTGTGTTGTGGTTCCACATTGACAACATTTCACTCGAATCTCATAATCAAAGCACTTTTGCTGAAGACCTTGCTCATTGTTTTGACAAACTAGTCCAACGGATGGATTGCAAGTCACGTCTTGGCCAAGCTGAGAGATCTGAAGTCCAGGATATTGTTTTGCTCTACATTCAACTGCCTCTGGAGCTGAGCAAATGTGATAACCAGCAGCAATGATGTTCTTAATGGATTCATTATCTCCACCTTCAGAGCCAGACGTTGGCTGACCAAGGTTGATCCAGTCTGACCACACACATGTTTCTTCACCACTGCATTGGGTAGGTGTTACTCCTGTTGAGGTTGATGTTGGAGTAGTGGTTGGAGTTGTACTAGGGCTGGGAGTCTGAGTTGTTGTTTTTGTTGTCGATGTAACTGTCGATGTTGAGGTCTTTGTAGTGGGTGTTGGAGTAGTGATGGGAGTAACTGTTGTTGATGTGGTAGGTGGTGCAGTCGATGTTAAGATTGTGGTATTTGGTGTTGGAGTTGTAGTTGTGGTTAGAGGTAGAGTTGAGGTTGGAGGAGTAGTGATTGTTGTTGGTTTACTTGTTGTTGTAGGTAATGTGGATGCTGACATTGTTGTTGTTGTGACAGTAGGTTTAGTTGTTTGGACTGGTGTTGTAGTGTGACATTTCACAGTCTTGCAACACTTCACCTTAATTTCATAGTCAAGGCATATTGGAGGAATGCCTTGATCTTTGTTCTGGCATATTAGTCCAACCTTCGTATTACAGTCTACATTCTGTCCTAATTCAGACAATGGGATCCCTGGATATCGCACTGCTTGGCACATGACATCCACTGGTTTTTCACAAATATGTTTTCCAGATTCTAGAATCTTTTTTATTGATTCATTGTCACCACCCCCAGGACCAAATTGAGGATAGTCCACATTATACCAAGGTGACCACTCACAAACTGTGCAGTTAGGGGGTTTTGTATTCAACGTGGTCGTAGATATAGTGGAGGTGGTTGCGTTTGTAGTTGTTGTTGTAACAGGTGGTCTTGTAGTTGTTGGTGAAATGGTTGTAGGCTTAGATGTACAAAGATCTTCATCACAGCAGAGGACTCGAACTTGGTAGTTAAAGCACAGTGGGAATTTTCCTGACTGGTCTTCATTTCTGCAAGTCAACCCTTCTGCTACATTACACTGCACCACTTGGCCTACTTGGCTTATGCTAACATTTGGGTACTTCTCGGCTCTGCATTGGATCTTGCTTGGCTTCTCACATATATCGTGTCCCTCTGCTCTTATGTTGTTGTAGGTTTCAGAGTCTCCTCCTGGAGTACCAAGTGTAGGGAATGTGGTATCAAACCACTGTGACCACACACATGGATAGCCACATGTAGTAGTAAAGGTTGTTGGAGACACTGTTGTCTCTGTTGAAGTTGAGGTTGGCGCTATAGAATCAGGGATTACATTACAGTTATTTAGTTGAACTTAAAACAAACAAACAATTTTAAATGATGTAAAAACATTATTTATAGGGCATAATTATCAATGTTCTTAGCCATTTTGATCACAAAAGATACCTGCTGTAGTTTTTATATTTCACACATCAACTAATTCACAGTCATTCAAGTCTTAGTCTCAAGTACCCACCAGTTGTGGGTGTTGAGAAAGTAAAGACAGTTGTTGTCACTGTAGAGGATGGAGTAGAGTTAGGAACAGATGGAGTTAAAGTTGGAGTTGGAGTTGAACATGGGTAAATGTCCCTCTGAGTGGTTCCATTCTTCCCACAGATGGCTGTGATACAACTGCCGTGCCCATTTGTGGTGTGATAGATGATATGCCCATTGGGGTATTTGTTCCCATTGTAGGTGCAAGTGCAAGCTGAAAGGGTAAGATATATTTTAGGGTACTGGAATGTTGCAGAAATCATGTATATGTTGTTGTTTTGGTTGAAGGATCTGTTCATACCTTGTACATCGTATTTGCAGTCCACTGTCACAGAATTACAATAGCTTTGGGAAAAAGAAGCATTTACAATTCTACTTAGTTTCATTCTTGACACTCAAACACAGTTACAGTGTTCACAATTTTAGCCAAGACCAAGATTCTCTGTATTACTAAAGACATACCATGTCTGGCAGTTTTCTGTGGTCGGTACTTTTTCTCCATTATTGTAGTGTTTTCCATCTCTGCCATAGCAGCCACACTGCTCCTTCTCCACACACTTCATTATATCTTCATCAAAGAAGGGTTGAGCAGGAGGACATTTTGGATAGCAACCTAAAGAAGAAGAAAAATATTCAAATATTAATGATCAAAAAGCTATTTATTGATAGAGGGATATGGTGAAGAAACACAGTGAATAGAAAGGGAGTGAAAATGTAAGAATATCTAAAAATGACCTCAGACAGTTATTCTTCTAAATACTTGATGATTGTAAAACTGGAATAGTCCAACAAAAAGACAAAATAAATGAATAGACTACAGATCAAGTTCTCTAGAGATCAAGTTTATACTACAGTTATACCAACAACACCAGGTACACAAACTCTTTACTATCAAGCTGAGCCATATACTTGCTGGATCACTTTTCAGTTAGCATGGTTTGGTAAAAGATGTAGCCTGCATTTCTTTCACACTGCCAATTCCGTTCAGATAAAATTGATAGTAATTTAAAGCTAGAATCCTTTGTCACGAAAGCATGTCGTGCCCCATAAAAGAACCTAAAATATACACTTGTTTTACCCCAATGTTTGTCAACAAAACAAATGAAATCAAACACTGTATAGCCTCAAAACATGGTTAAAACAATACTTTTTATGTCATGAATTGTCAGCCCTTGCATCCATAGCTCTGTCTATGGATTTGAGAGTGGTTACAGTTTTCCTGGGCCTTCCTTCAGCTTTTTACCTAAACAGAGGCGGGGTGGCGACTTTGTTATTGTTTCAATTAAGGACTCTAGCTTCAACATTAAATAAATACTAAGTACCTGTTATAGGAAATTGTAGCTACCCAAAATAGATCCTAAATGAATGTCTACTGTACCTTCAAGAGGTGGTATCTGAGTTGAGCAGCTCCCGGAGGGATTCCTGCAGGTCTTCATACACTGAGCTCCACAGGCCTTGTAGTGCCACTCACATTCTCCAGGGGGGTTGTAGTAATCACAGAACAGTGCTGTATGTGGTGGACAAAAGCTCTCTGTAAGTATTATCTTCAATTCGGTTTAAATTGAATGGATTAAGCCTGTTTTTATGTCAGAATTTAATGAATGGAACATTTAGAAACTCACGGCAGATTTGTGGGCTTCTCCAGGCTATGCAGGCTCCAGCCTCATTACAGGCCTCTGCATAAGCTGCCACAGCGGTACAGAAACACTCACAGTCTCCACCACTGTCGCAAGCACACGAATCTGTCACACAAGCATCGTAGAAAGGAGAGGGGTCCACCTAATTGGAAAACAGATCTTATTTGACATGATCACATCAAATTCCAAAACATTCAGTGAACGACTAAAGTCTAAACCTACTTTAGAATGGCAGTCTGTGAAAACTTTGCTCTGAATGATGCTGCACTGCTTCTGTGACCAAGACTGCCTGTAAGGGTTGGCAGTACAGGGGCTCCTTTTGTTCTTTGCATCGGGGCAGCTTGCAGAGACTTTCCAGCTGTTTCCAAAGTCTAGAGGGTTGACAACTACTGCCTGGCTCCTGGTAGTGAAGTCATTGTTTGCATTGCCATCATAGTTTCCACACAGACCACAGACATGTCCCTGAAGAGGACATAGCAAAAGATTCAGTTGAGTGATAAAAAGGAGTCATAACAGACTTGTGAATATCAGTTGATGGAACACTACACCCATATTTTAATATCTAATGTGTCATCCAATCAAAGTTGAAATGTACCTTGAACTGTGGGTTCAGTTTGATGAACATGCTTGTTTTCCTGTCCCACATGAGAATCAACCCATTATTGGCTTCAATCACAAGGTAGATGCCCATTGTGCGAATCTGGTAAGGAACCGCCTCCCCTGTATTTCTCTCAACGACTTGGTAGTTCCCTTCTGTCAGAATTAGTTCATTGTTCTGAAAGAGATTTTTTTTTAATAGTTTGAGTATGCAGTTAATTAATTTATGTAATTACTCATCATGTTATAATGTATGCCATAATGTTCATTTTTTTGCCAGGCCTCATGAAGCTTTGATTTATGTGCTTTATAGTATGTATGTATGTATGTATGTATGTATGTATGTATGTATGTGTGTGTGTGTGTGTGTGTGTGTGTGTGTGTGTGTGTGTGTGTGTGTGTGTGTGTGTGTGTGTGTGTGTGTATGTGTGTGTGTGTGTGTGTGTGTGTGTGTGTGTGTGTGTGTGTGTGTGTGTGTGTGTGTGTGTGTGTGTGTGTGTGTGTATGTATGTATGTATATATGTATGACCGAATATTAGTAGTCTTGGCTTCAGTAATGGTATGTGCCAGGCAGAAAGCAGGAATCTAGTTACCCCCAGGAAGAGCTTAATGGCCTTGGAGCAGGTGGTGCCTGTCGTTCCACAAGGGATGTTCTCAGTGATGACTCTGAAGCTGCCATTGGCATTGTTGCTACCACAGTAGTCCTGTTTAAGGTTTCAGTCATAAATTTAACAACAGCCAACATATTATTTTGGTGGGTGGAGCATTATCTCCAACAATACATGTTGTAAGTCAATCACTGAAATAGTGAAAAGGTTCAGCTACAGCAACATCTACAAAGCAACAGCAGATCATGGCCAAACAGTTTCAAATATTGCTATTCAGACTCCCCAGAAACACCTACAGTATATACCTTAAAACAATTAACACAAACCCTTATTGTTCAGCATGTAATATTGGTGATGATCACTTAGACTATCAAGAAACCCTGCAAGCATACCTTTGTAAGTGTGTATTCACAGTCTCCTTCGAAAGTGAATCGTTTCCCATCAAAAGTAATGTAGTGTCCATCTCCATAAATGGCACAGGTTCCAAGGCACAGGTTAGTTGTGCACTGCCATTTTCTGTCTTTACAAGTGCTGAAAGTGGCAAAAACAGATATATCAGACTGAAGTCTTAATTGGTTTAAAACGCTAATTGAGGCAAGATAACCTTACCAGGTATTGCAGTCGACCTTGATTCTGTCTCCTGGTTGGTAAGTAGCTCCATTGTGAGAACAAGGACAAAGGTCTGGCTTGATGCAGCCTCCTTTTCCATCGGATACCAGTCCAGAGGGACACATACAGCCTGATATGCACTCTGTGCTGATCTGTAAAGTGAAAATGATTGATTTGAATATCTGCTGTGTAAAAATTGTGTTAACTTCCGCTCAAATGCGTGGAGTCTGGTGGACCAGAAGGTCAAACTTGGCCTTCATTAGCCATTAGCCAATACAGAAAGACCAGGAGAAACTCCCAGGGCATTGGCTTATTCAGCTTAATCTACCAACCAATCATCTCCCACAACACCTTCCCCCTAACCCTCCCCCATACGTTAGCACTCCACAAGCACAGAGCTACGCCTAGCAGTCGTATGGTTCGCTCAAATTAAATGATAACAAATACTTTACTCAGTAAAGATACTCCCATGGAAGTATATGGTTAATCCCACTAAGGACAAAATTAAATCGTTGATGTACCAAGCTTATATGTTCTGTGTGCAATAGCTTGGATATGAGGTTACCTGTATGTTAATATAAAAATATATATTTAAAAAATGAAAGTTTATATTTTCCACTCAATTTCTATTCACAATCCTATGGGCATTATATGACTATACACTGAATGTAGAAAACATTAAGAACACCTCCTCTTTCCATGACATAGACTGACCAGGGGAATCCAGTTGAAAGCATTGATCCCTTACTGATGTCACTTGTTAAATCCACTTCAATCATTGTAGATGAAGAGAAGGAGAAAGTTAAAGAAGATTTTTCAAGCCTTGAGACAATTGAGACGGATTGCGTATTAATATCAATATTAGGAAGGTGTTTTTAATGTTTTGTACACAAGCTTATATCCGCTGTGCAGAATGGCCTGGAGACGAGGTGAATAGGGGACTTACACAGGCCATATCCAGAATGTTGCAGCTCTTCTGACACTCTAACCCTCTCACTCCTGGGCTTGCATTGGAGCAGTTGAAGAAAACCATTGGTGCAACACATGCTGTGAAAATAAAGGGAATTCATGTGTCATGACTCTGTTGTGTCTTTCACCAAATCAATATGCTCTGTAAAGTGTGTACTAGGATGGAGAGATAATATTTCAAAATGCACATAGCCTGATTCTGTTGCCAATAGCATACTATTACCACACACCATAAATGTATATATGATTTGGAAGATTGCCATTAAAAGAATGGACTTATTTCAAATTCAGTGTTGCCTGGCACAGTACAATAGCTCAAAATGGTGAGTTGTTTTGACAATTAATATACATGAACTTACATGGCTGATCGGGTGAATCTCCAATGCAACGGAGTTTTCCCTCCTTGCAGGTGCTGAAATAAAATGTTGTTAATGGTACTTGAATGTCGCTATGCTCACTACGGGAAAGCAAGGCCCAAGGCTCTTGGTTCATAAAGTCTCAAAAATATGCCTTTGAAATAAAATGTGTAGTGAATTACATTGATATACAGCTTGAGTATAGGTAGGTAAATAACTCGGTCCATACCACATGGTTCCATCCTTGCTGATGACCTCTCCAGGGGACACCACTGAGCCCTTGTAATAACAAGGGCAGCTGGCTGATGGAACACACTTGCCCTCATCATTCAGGTAGGTTCCCTCAGAACAGACACACCCATCCACAGGCTCGAAGGTGATTGAACAGGTCAAGTCAGAGTCGCTGTAGCAGCAGGGAGCGATCACTGCTTTTTATGCTGTAGCTGTAGACCATGGTGTTAGGGCACGAGGTGGAGTATTTGTCTGGGGATGGCAACAATTAGTGTTTGATGTAAATATTTATAATATTTGTATCTTATTCTCCCACAATTGACACATCTTCTTAGGTATTATGGTGTGATTGTCACTCACTGCAGATAGTGTCTCTCCAGCCAGTGAGCTGGATACCCTCGGCAGCACAAGCGTGGACATAAGAGGAGACGGCAGCACACATGCAGTCCTCACTCTTCTCACAGTTACAGCTGTCATACATGCAGTTCTGAATAGAAAACCACAGTCAGAACAGCATCCATATTATACTGTACAATAGTTTTAATTAATTGTGTGTGCATAATATGCACAAATTCTGTGCAGATACACAATACCTAACAGCAAGCAACGTAATTCTCAAATTCCCCATAACAGCTGGCATCACGTTACATACATTTGTGAATTAGTTATGCTCAGGAAATTGTGTGAAATGAATAGTATGGTGAAATGGTCTCACTTCTTTGTACATGTCTGGGCTTATTGCTGTGTGGCATTTAGCAAACAACCCTTTAGGATCAGCCAGCTGAGAGCACCAGTGCTGGGCATATTTCTCTGAAAAAGTGAAAAAATAAACCACAGTTAGGCCAACTTTAAGAAACACCTGCACCGTTCTCCATAACAATTAAAACAGACATGGAAAGGTGATAAACCATGCAGATACCATTGTCAAGACTTAAACTGCAGGGGCTTTCAAAGCTACTCTTGATGTCTGGGCAGCTGGCTCGTGTTTTCCAGGTGTTTGCAAAACCAATGGCTGTGCCCTCAGTCACTCCGCTCAGGACCTTGAAATCATCTCCTTGGTTGTTGTTGAAGTTTCCACAAAGACCTGTAGGGTGAACATGTATTTATATACAGGGAAAATAAATCATTCCTAGAACATGAACACCTCAGTGGACTGTGGTGGTTGGTCAATGGATGATGAGACATACCGCAAGTTCTCTGCTGCCAAACGGTGCTTGCAGCAATATAGACCTGCATGATTGGTGAGAGTTGGATTTCCAACTGGAGGCCAAAGGTGGTCTGGACAATGATGAAAAATGAGGAGGCTCTGAAAATAGTTACTCCAGCTATAAGGAACAAAGGGGAGAGGAAGGAATGAGTAAGATTCAGAATTTAATGTTAAGTAATATATATGTGTCAGTGTTGAATGATAAAGCTGCATCACCATCACAACATTCCCATGTATCATTATGTATTCCCCATACAATGATGTGCTTTAACTGTAGGACACAAGTTTCATGTATGCCTAGTCATGACTACATTGATTGTACTGTATCTTTAATGTGCAACTGTAACTTACCAGCAGAAAAGGGCAGCTGAGAATATATTCCATTTACAAAGGCTTTTCCATTGGGTTGTATGTTGATCACCTGCATAGAGGGGCATTGTTTAACCATATGCTTATTCATGATATTCAAATTATACATTAAAGTCTAAAACCTAACAACACTAGGGAAAAAACATTTACTGCAGTCAAAGGCTGATAGCATGTCAGTCAAAGAATACTTACAGTGGCTCCTTCTGAGAGGGACAGGGTAACAGCCTTTAGACAAGTCTCACTGTCAGAAAGCCCACACTGCACCAGATCACCCAGTACAGTGAATTGCGTCCCATCACAGTCCTGAAAAAAACATAAATAAGTTGTTACAAAGGAAATATCCTTTGAATTCTTTTGAAAAAGGAATATCTCAGTGTAAAACAAGAGACAGAGTAAACATGAACAACCCACATTTCTCCATAGATAAATGTATCAACACAAGATGATTAGTACTGTTCTATATGAGGGCTCCCCAACTCTGTTCCTGGAGAGCTACTCTCCTGTGGGTTTTAGCTCATTCCGCAGTTGTAACTAACCTGAATCAGCTCATCAACCAGCTTAATATTTGAATGAGGTGTGCTAAATTAGGGTTGGAGTGAAAACCTACAGGGAGGTAGCACCCCGGGAACATGGTTGGAAAGCCATTTTCTATATTACAATTTTCATCATAAAAACTGGATATATCAGAAGAAAAGTAAAGAAGATGGAGGCAAAGCTGTAATACAGACATAATAACTACAAAGAAGGTAGCAAGTTTCAAAATGTATTTAATGTGAATGAGATTCATGCACACAGAGCTTTGGTGAGGAAACTGTACTGTACCTTGGTCAGAACATAAGAGCAGTCCCCATGGAAGGTGTAGGTTTTTCCATCGTAGGTGTTGATGTGGGATCCTCCCTCCACAGCACAGGTGCCAGGACAGTCCTTGTCCACACACTTCCACTGACCACCAGCACAAGAACTAAGGGCGAAATATAAATTATTCAATGGAACTTACAAATTGTCACCCCTGGAATACCTTTTAGACTCAAGTCAGAATTCTTAGCCTGGTTTTCTTACCAATCTTTACAAGTGCTTGAATAAGACTCTCCGGGTGCGTAGGTTTTTCCATTGTGGCGGCAGGAGCATTGACTCAAGGCGATACAACCGTTCTTGTTGACGTCATCAAAAACGGTTCCTTTGGGTGAGAGCATACATGTGTTTATTATGTCTCCATCCCAACCTACTGCCCTACATAGGCAACACCTAGTAACGATGTCTTTTGTTTTACTCCAAAATCTAAATTCACAGTATTTTTCTGTCTCGACAGACCATTTCTGAATCTCCATGACATATTCTGATCAACTGACTTGTCCTTGTGTCAGGAACTAAATACCACATTAATCAGATAGTATACCAGGCCATTACAAAACACCAAACTCGTAATTGCCTTTGTAACGCAACAGAGTCCAGTCCACAATATGGAATCAATTGCTTTGCATTCTATCAGTATACAGTCTGCTCCATTCCAATGGATTTTTATTACATCTCTTTGAAGAAGAGGATGTGCAGAGAACGTTTAAATACGTCTGCCTACCGGGAGGACAAAAGCAGCCATCTGAGCAGTGGTCCTCACACAGCTGGCCTCTCTCAGGGTTGGAGCAGGTGTCAACACAGGGGTTTCCACACTCCTGGTACTCCATGTTGAAGGGGCATGTCTTATCTGCAAAGGTAAGGTTATGTCAAAATATGAGTACTCTGTTGCAACCAACCAATGTGCGATTTGAATGTTGATACGGGGAGTAAGGGCATGCTTACAGCAGAACTGTTCAGTCCTCCATTGTTTGGGCTTCCCCCCTGCGTGAACACACTGACGGGAGTACTCTGAGATAGTGTTGCACAGGCAGAAGGAGTTGGTGCTGTTATCACAGTGGCACAGGTCAGATACACAGGCCTCAACAAATGAGTCGATGGCCAACAAGTCCTTACAGCTGCTGAAGGCAGGACCGGAGAGCAACTGCTCACAAACTGGTTTCTATCAAACAAAAACAGAGAGATGTTATAATTAGGAAAAATACAGTGGAGTCTGAAATGATTGACACCCTTGATAAAGAAGAGCAGAAATTACTGTATAAAATAAATGCAAAACAGATTTGGTCAAATATATATTTTTTTATATTTATACGATTGCTTCTAGAAAGAGATTTTGTTTAAAAAGTAAATAAAAATAATCTCAGAAAGGTACGGGTCAAAATGATTGACATCCCTGTTTTCACTATCTTTCAGTACTTCACCTTGTGAGGAAAACTGCAATAATCCTTTTTCCAAACTGTTTTAGGAGTTGGAGAACAAATTAGGACCACAGGAGGTTGGTGGCAACTTAATTGGGGAGGACGGGCTCGTGGTAATGGCTGGAGCGATTAGTGGAATGGTATTCCCTTTACTCCGTTCCCGACATTATTACGAGCCGTCTTTCCCTCAGCAGCCTTCACTGTTTAGGATCTTTGATGTCCCTTTGTCTGTTCTTATGGACTGCCCTCTTTAATTCAAACCCCAGATTTTCAATGGGTTTCAAAGAAAGACTGAGATGGCCATTGCAAAAAGGGCTATTTTGCATCCACTGGTCCTGGAGCTCTTGTAAATATCAATCATGAACTTTACCCAGTACCTGGACATTTTTGCCAAAACCTTGTTGCCACTGCCACTTTGCATTCAGTGGATCTTCCAGCAATACAATAACCCCATGCACACATCAAATCAACTCAGTCTCCGAACTTGACACTCATTGAAAATCTGTGGTTTGAATGAGGGCCGTCCATAAGCACAGACAAAGGATATCAAGGATTTTGAAGGATTCTGTATGGAGGAATGGTCTAAAATCCCTCAGAATGTGTTCTCCAACTCATAAAACATTTTAGAAAATGGCTCAGTGCCATTATTTGCAAGGTGTGGTATTGAAAGGTATTGAAAACAGGGGTGTCAATAATTTTGACCCTTGACTGGAGAGAAAGAAAATATGACGTATAAACAAAATCTCTTTCTCAGAGCAATTGTATTAGTATAAAATAATATAATTTTCCAAGTAATGGAGCACACAATATACTGTAGCAGTAAACAGTCATTTTTGCAAATCTTTATCAGGGAGTCAGTCATTTCAGGCCCCACATGTTGTTAAGTACACAGCAGCCTAGCCAATATCCCTATTCTTATCATAAGCAATAAAGTGTAACCTACCAGATTGGGGCATTTCTGATTTGAAGGCAGTGTGTTTTCAGTACAGCTTTCAGTGGGACCATCCAATTTCCAGAAGTTTCCGAAGTCGACAGCGGACAATTTCATACCTTTGGCATAAAAATAAATCCAATTATTGTTAAATGTCAACTGTATTCCAAATAATAGGCAATGGTTGATGTGTTGATATTGTCAGTGAAAATGTACCATGGCTATAGAACTCATCAAATTGCTGAATTGCATTAAAATCTCCACATAGACCACAGGTCTTATTTCTGAATTTGATGTCCATCTCCACCTGAAATAGAAGACCATTAGACATTTCAGGGTGACATTTTACCTCCATAACCGCATAACACTCGACAAAAACGGGAAGTGACTAACAAAACAAAGATTTAACAGGAGTGACAACCTATTCCTTAATAAAATAACTATAGATTAGGACTACCTTAACTGTTGTTAACACAGTGCCCACCACAGCACAAATGTAGACATTGACCACACCGCAAAACCTAACTCCACCTAGAAATATTCATAAATGCATAATTGTTGTACTACCAAGAAGGAATCATCCTGGTTCCATATGGCTACCAATCCCAGTTTTGCTTTGATCTTGATGTAGGAGGTAGTCTCTTCAATGAGAATACCAGACTGGCTGAATGGTAAGGTGGCACTGGAGAAAGAGGAAGACAAAGCACTAGATTCAACTAGAACTTAGTCAGACCAACCAATTTTACATTAGCTCAATTGACTTCATTTTTTGACATTTTCATTGATACTTTAAAAACAACATTCTCATCTCTTTCACTGTAAATATGTGCTTGAGCATAATTACACAGTATAAGGTTGAGTCTAATCTGTTAAGTCAACGCGACTGGGACAACAATAAAACATCCAACTACTTGAGCACTGATAAAAAATACAGTTCCATGAGAAATTATTGAGGAACTTACTTATTCCCATTAACAACAATGGAACCCTTGGATAGCTCCACCACTGTGCCATCCAGCTTCATGGTGATCTTGCTAATGGTGGGCTGGTTGTCCACCACCTGCCGTCTCATCTGGATGTTGAAATCCTCATAACTGCTATGGCACAGTGAGGTCACAACATAGTTGCAGGTGGAGGGGAGCTGAAAGATGTCTCCATCAAAGGTCTTGAAGTGGCAGTTACCCCACGTACTGCAGACTTGGCCATTATGTATAGGACTCACTCCTGGGGAAAGGAAAACCAATTCAGCTATGATAGCATACAACTCAGCAGGTTTTATCTTTAGATATTTAGAAAGAAATGAATAGGTAACGGGAGCAGATATTATTTCCCATTTTTGCCCGTCGTAAAACCTTGCTTTTAACTAGAGTCCATTGGTTGACTGCTAGATATGCTTTACTCACTCACAAAAGAGTCTACTGACGCACCAGTGTGTCAATCTAATTAACATAATAAAAAAAATCCTCATAAAAATCTGTCAGTTTAAGCTAAGGATATCTGTTTTGCATGGGTCTGAGTCTCAATCCACCGCATCCACATATGTCAACCTTCCGCATCTGCGGTTGAAAGTAGCAGAGGCACAGAGCTGTTTGTCACACCAGGGTACATCCTGAAAATCGGTATTCTCACCAAAACGTCTTTAGCGTCCAAACGATTTTGCCTACTAGCTAATATGACCACTCTATGGTGTCACAGAACTCATCTGATGTCGGTACCGCCGATGTGCCAACTTCTGTCTTTTGCGTTCGAACCGTTTGGTCTACGACCCCCACAAGTGTCACGGGACTCGTCTGAAGTAAACCCATACAATTTAATGGAAGTATGGAGGTAGTTTTGTGCCAACAAAATAAAGGGGTTAAATATGTGTAAAAAAACACAAATGTTCCCTGAGATTTCTTATGTCTCCAGAGATTTATGGCATTTATAAATGTGTTATTCAATGCGTTTCCATGGGCTATAGTAGTAATCATAAAATTCAATATTTAATCAACTAAAATACCAAGACTTTTCAAAGTACATCCAATGTCTATTATGTTTATGAACTTCAAATATAAATGAATGAGCTAGCCTACTTCTTGCTTTTAAACCACAGCTAATCCACAAAACCTGTTGCACTACTTGTTATGACTGTCTCCATCATGGTTATTGTCCTTTCACCATTGTCTGTGGATATGTAAGGCTGCAGTGTTAATCATTGTCATCATCCTCAGGGCTCATGCATCTGTATAGCACATGTATTATGAAGCTTACCTGCAATCTCAGGCATCCTTGACATTGAGGGGATGATGTTAACTGTGGCCTTTGATGTATCCTCTGAAATCAAAGTGTATGTTATTACGTTACATGAAGTTTTACTGTAAATCATTATGGAATCCTGTATATTTCAGGCTCTGTTATGTAGTTCTCTTGCCAATCCTACATTTACCTGTTCATCAATCATAACCCATGCTTAAAAGGCACATAAAGGCAGGACTGAGCATATTCCCTCATTGTTAGGCTGTCCAATGAGATAAACATTGGAGCTATTATGAGAGCACTATGACATACAGTAACATACAGTTTAGCCCTGTCAACACTAAAGTACAAGGTTTCATGTAAATCAAAATCACGGTTCTGCCTACCACTTTGAGAGGCAGTTAAACCAATCGCCAGAGCCATCCCATATTAACACCCATGTGGGTGTCTGTGTTGTCCCCATGGTCATCCTCTGGGTAGTGAACACAGGTGGTAATATGAGAAAGGTATTTAGCTTGGTTTTATACCACCTGAGTGAAAGGAGGGTCTGAAAGGAGGGTCTTAAGTTCTAATAGACGTGAAGGTGTGGCAGAAGGATTGGCTCCATCAAAGGAGTTCATGGCCCTCTCAATTCAGTATAAGAGGTTTAAACCCCATTTGCCATTGCACAGAAAGAGGTGTCATAAACAAGTGGTTCCTAGATTTGTTTGCTTGTGACCAAGTTCCAATATTTATTGAGACCAACCAAATAAACGCATGTGTCAACCTAGTCTTCAGTTGAACCACAACCCAGGAGGATATATCCCTGACCCATCATTCAGGAGACACTGTCCATAACCATTATTGTTGCATTAGTTATCTATTAGAATTATTTTATTTATTTATTAAAATATATATATGGACTGAATAAACACCAAAACAGTTCAAAAAGTGTTTGTGTTAATATGTTTTGTTTATCTTTTGATGACTCATTCAACAGACCAACATAACACACTGCAGGTGTGTTCCTCTGATAAGAGTGATTACTGACTCAATCTATTGTCCTTACACTGAGGCTACAATTTCTTATTGTTTCTCTTATCACAAAGAGTTTTACACACAATGGCAATGCTGCTCATGACTTAATATGAAAGAAAACCCTTGGTTACATTACTAATGAATTGTTTTATAAACACGAAACGTTTTCAAAATGCCATTAGTATTGTTGTAATGCACAATGTGATTATGTGCTGCTGTGGAATGTAAACTCCTGCCTCATGTCCTTATATCAATATTCTTGTATAAGGGTCGTTCCATTGATTTCAATAACATTTTGACTGCACCTCTTTTAACTTGAACAAAACTTTCTATACATTTTTTGCCCATCGTAGAA